>NW_009936174.1:17236-85956 GCF_000696875.1 Nestor notabilis | reverse complement strand
AGCAGGACCCTAAGATGGTGAGGGCTTGAGCACATGATGTGCGATGACATGCTGAGAGAACTTGCTGTTTTAAGAGGAGAAGGCTTAGAAATATTTTTGAGACAATTTTTCTTCGCCTGGTACCTTCAGAAACAAACAAACAAATCGATTTGTAAGTCTGGTTACAGATTTACATCAGTCCAGCAATGGTGGTTTGAGAATCCCTAAATTCTCACCACACAGAGGACAGGCAGTAACTTCTACATTAAACTGCTCAAACTCTAGAATGCTGGAGCCTAGTGCGGTCAAATTGCTTACGCTAGTGATGATAATGTTGCTAAAACTGTATTTATATAGGTTGTGAATATTACATGTCTGGTTAGTGTGAATGTGGAAGCTGATTATGCAATTGACGTCTTAAAGACTCTGCATTATCTTTCTAAGTGCACAAATTGGTATTAACAGTGTTAAGAATTTTGAAAAAATACCACTTCAGACATCTACGCTTCTTAAGTACTTAGCAGAAAACTGGAAGTATTAACAAAGGCATTAATGTTTAACAAAAAATGTAGATGGAAAGCTCTGGAAGAGTAACTCTTAGAAACAAGTGTGAAAGGGGGATAAATGCTAACATGGTGCTGTTGAAATGCCTGTGAATATTGCAGATTAATACACTGAGAGAAAGCAAATATTCTGAAACACTTATTCCACAATTCGCTGATCCACAGCGAACTATAAGCTAAACGTAATTGGTAAGTGAGAGGAAGACAGAGAGTCTGTTGGTGATTTTTTTTTTTTAATTTTTTTTTTAATGGAGTAATTTTGGGATGTTTAAGGCTTAACAAAATATCATAAACAACTGAAAGAGTCAGAAGTGAAGAACAACATCAATGAGCAAATGATCATAAAGTAAACTTTTTTCAAGTTTAATCAAGAAGGATTTGAATTTGTGGTTTTGATCTGCTAAATGTTTTTTAGTTTTTCTTTATTGATATGGCAATAGCAATAATAACTGTATCACTGGTGTTCTGGATTTATTCCATGCAGAAGGAATACAAATGATTATTTTCATGACTGAGTTGAGTCTTCATTGCATGGTCTTATCTAATTACTGCAGATTGTGAGTGTTAGGATGTTTTAAGTCATTCTGAAAACATCCCTTAACGTAAATTGCATGTGAATTTATTTTCAAAGTTATTTTGTAAAGAGGGATTTCTTTTGAATATTTAGGTACAGGTCTGTGGATAGGAACAAATAACCTTCGTTTTAGCACAGCTGGAAATGCCGAAGAAAGTGTAAAATGTAATACCTACAATGCAGCTGCTTGCATTCTAACCTGTGTTTTTTGAAAATCCATAGGTCTTATTCCTACTACATTGAGGTGTCCATGGATGAATTAGACTGGATTCGGGTTATCGATCACTCTAAATACCTCTGTCGGTCCTGGCAGAACCTGTATTTTCCTGCCCGTGTCTGCAGGTTAGTTCATCACTATAATGTTGCATGGCTGCCGTTAAATAATGTAGACACAAGAATAAGTTGCTGGATTTTGCTATTGCATTATCTATTTCTCAAAATGTATGATATACAACTTTTATCAGCTGTCTTAAAATAAATGTGTCTATCTTGGTGGATGCTTTTTAAATATAAATATAAATTGCAAGCATCCTGTTTCAAAACTCTGGTGCTTCCATCTCTAACCTCTTTCTCCTTTCTTTCCTTTTTTTTTTTTTCTTGTTTTGAGTCATGCTCGCTTTTCCTGTTGCAGCTGATGTGTTTATTTCACTCAGTAGTAAACATAATTACTTGACTTTCAAAATGTTTAAAATGTGTTTGCATACTTGCTACAGAACTTAGAAATGTGTTTTTATGTATTTTACATGTTTTCTGCTGTTGCATTGGAAAAGTGTTTTAAATAGTTGTGAAAGAGGAGAGTTAGGACTAAGGAGGTTTGAGCAATGCTTTTTGTAAACCAAGGGAGCTAGATGGGTTCAGTCATTGTTAAGGTGATGATGTCTTTTTCCTGTAGATGCTGGGAATTCTGGAAAAAGCTTATAATCACATTGAACCTGTGTTACCCAAAAACTGAATCAAGCTTATTGATAGAGAGGCCGTAATCAGTAGATTTCCAAGATGTTATCATCATTAGGTTTTGGGTCACATACCCAAAGAGGAAAAAAAAAATGCCCTCTGTTGTGATAATTACTCTGTAGACACAAACTTTTTATTTGACACAGCAATACTTAAAATCCCCAAGAGTGGGAAGTGCTTTCTTTTTTTCAAAGACTGGCCTTGTCTCTGATCTCTACTGCTCTGCAACATGGGCTTGCTGGCAAGCAGTTGTAGTCTGTGTGAAAAGTCTGAAGGGTCATGTGTGTGTCCCTCCTTCTCAGATAACTTTCTCAGCCTTCCTGTCCTTTATTAAGGTCATACTGAATGTAACTGACTTGAAATCTATTTTTCCTGATACAAACAAATACATTCTTACCTTTTCCACATAAGTTTTATAATTCTGATTTTACTCTTTCTCTTTCTGAAATGGTTGGCGCTGCCCCTTACTTCTTGTGTGTATCTGACAAATGTTAACTATGATAAATCATCTAGGAATGATGAAATTCCTCGTGGAGTTTGTAGCTGTGTTTTACATTTCCTGGGGTTATTTTTTGTGTGTGTGACCTTAACTTGGTGTAAAGTGGATGGATTGCTAGTGAGCACAGCTCTTTTTTTTTTTTTTTTTTTGCTTCCATCATGTTACCAAGAAGCTTTGAAGGGGTCTAGGGTGTTACGGTGGGACTTTCCTGAATCTTCTTTCAAAACGGCAGCCATTCTTTGGCCTCTTCCAAAGACTTATCTAAAAGTGATTTTTCTAGTTCAACACCAGTTTATCTGTTTGTCGTACCCCCTTCAGCTGTCTTCATCTGTGTGTGTGTGCGCTATGTTGTGGGAGCATCATTGTTCTGTATTGGTAATGACTTTTTGTAGCCTTGTCTGAAAGTGCTCAGAAGGAAGAGTGGAGGGGAGAACATTTTTCCAGATATTTAGGTGGTACCTTACTCATTTTTTTGGCATAGAAGGAAATCTTGTACATTTTAGCACTCCAGTGATCTCCAGTAGGTGACTTGCCCTCTATTAGAGGAGAACAGGAGGGAGCTTATTTCATGTGACGATTTTTTTATACATAGCTGTGTATTTTCTACTTACATGCATGCACAAACACACCTGGAAGCCTTCCCCTTGCAATTTTATTTTAGCAGATATTTGAAGGATACAGTTGTCCAGGTAGCTGCAGGCAATATGAGTTCTCATTTGTGAGTCAACGTGATAATTCAGGGTAGTTTAGATAAGGCTGTTCTGTAATCTGTCTTTACATCAGTGAATTGAAGCCTATATTATAGTAAGAGTGCATTTGCTAGTCAAAAGTAAAAGTACCGTGGCTATAATTTACTACTGCTCTTTATGTATTCTTTTCTTGCAAATAAGAAGAAAAGGCTATTTTGAATGTAATAAGAGACCTAAAATTGCAGACAATTTTTTGAGCAGTTCCATTTCAAGAATTTAATATTTATTTATTTATATAAATATAAATTGTTAGGTCTAACTTGAAGGTTGGCTTTGCTTTGATTAGGGGTATGGACCAGGTGACCTCCAGAAGAGAGGCTTTGAGTGCGGGGAGGCTATGCACATATCTGTATTAGTATTTGAGTCTTTCATTTATCTGGCTTTAGTTAATATTCTGTTTAGAAAGAAGTAAACAAGGAATATTATTTTTTTCTGACTTTAAATTCAGGGGTTTATAATTATGTATTTAAAGTAGTCTTATTTACTTGAATGAGTTAAACTAGTTATCTCTAAGATATGTACTCAAAACAGGAATCCTAAAATACATAGCAGTTTTTGTCATCTAAAAAAGAGATGATTTCCAGTGTTGTGAGCACTGTTACAAGCTAATATGAGATTATGTCAGAATGTATTCTTTTAATATTTGATATTCAGTTTTTACAGGTAAGTTATGCATGCTTATTTAAGGGCAGATAGGTTTGTGTGGTTTATATGCCATTTAGAAAGAAATTATTACCAGATTATCAGCAGATAATTAAAAACCCCCTATTTATTTAATTTGAAAATGTAAATGCCTGCCCTGTTTTTAAAGGAAGACTATAATATAACTCAGCAAATCACTTGCATTTAACAGCAGTACGTTAATCGCTACATTCTTTACATTCAAAGCTAGTTGGTTTTGTGTTACTCAGCACTGCTGCTGTTGTCCTCTTGAGTCAGTGCGACAAGTCCCGGTGCCAGAATTTTTCTGTTTATGGGCAACAGTAGAGAGGAGTGCATTGCAAGCATCATGCTTTGCTCTGTCTTCTTGCCATTAGTTTTATTGTTTATTCCCATTATGTCTTATTAATGCAGATAACATCTTTGCAAGCAACCACTTAGGGAACTATGCAGCAATTTTTTTAAGATTTGTATGCATTTTCAGCAGAAGGTGATGGACTAAGTATCTTTCTCAGTGCAGTTTCTTACTGGTGTAGGTCTGAGATAGGTGATGTTTGAGGGGTTTTGTTTTTAAAAAACATTTATTTTAGCTCAAAGGGCTTTATGACATCACTCTATAGGATGGCATTTTGAGGAGCAACAAGGAATTGGATACTAGGGCTATTAGCTTTCTTATTTACCCACCTTTTTTCAAAGCAAGGGAGTAGAATATGCCAGATTCTGTACACGTTGTTGAAGGACAACATGTTTGTATCTTGATACAGTAAAGCAATTGTTCGTACATAGATTGTAAAGGGAATGTGAGCCCTGTGACATTAGGCAAGGTTAGTTGCCTTTTTTAGTTACCTTTAGCATAAATATTAGTTACGCAAGGTGAGAGTGTCAAGAGCTGAACTAATATTTTCACCTGAGTTTTAAGAGGCTGTTCAAACATTTCCATGGGCATACAAAGCGATGGGAGTGTATTCTATTTGCATGTATGTAGGTTGTTTTATTTGTTTTTTGAAAACCTTTCGCTTTTCTCTTAAATATATCTATTTTCAAATCTACAGTCAATGCCTCCATCACATTAGCTGGATGGAAAAAATGCAACCTTCTGGCAGTTAGTTTTTAAATAAAAGAAGTAATTTATACCACAATGAATTAAGACCAGTTCAGTCTCCTTAGCAAGTCATTTATTGTATCATGTGTCATAGTCTCTATCATGACTTTGGGGTTTTTTTAATACATGGAGGATTGTGGAATATTCACATAGTGTTAGAGTTAGGGGCATTAATGTGCTTCCCCTGAAAGACAATTCGTACTTGGCAAAACATGTGCTAAGCCATCCAGACTGGTTAGGCAGAATCAAGTAAGTAGTGTGCAAAGATTACTTACATTCTACTTTACACTCTTCTTCCTGTTATTTACTGGTATGCTCCAGTGTACATTTCATGGGTTCAGAGTAACCTTTGCCAGCCGTAACCTTTTCCTAGATTAATAGATGGAAAATGGAAGGGCAGCAACTAAAGACTTCTGAAATTCTGTAATAAAAAGGAAACGAGAAGATTATTTATGCTTTCTCACACACAGAGATGATTTATTTGTTATTTGTAGAATGTAATCCCTGATTTAAATATACAAGCTAATTTGTACAATGAAGATTATTTCTTAGGCATTGAAGTTAAGCCTAACAGATGAGAGGGTTGCAGTATTTTGAGTTGGTTTTTTTCTTTTCCTTTTCCTTTTTTTTTTTTTTCTTCCCATGGGGTTTTGGGGCTTTTTGTTTTGTTGTTTGTTTGTTTGGGTTTTTTGTTGGGTTTTTGGTGATTTTTTTTGTTTGGTTGGTTTTGGTTTTTGACTTTTTTTTTTGAGGAGGGGTTGTTTTGGTTTTTTTGGGTTTCTTTTTGTGTGTGTGTGGTTTGGTGTTTGTTTGATTTTGCTTGGGGTTTTTTTAAGTGAGAGAAAATGCTAGGTATAATACCTGGGCTGTTCATTGCCGTAATTGTATTTTGGATTTTTAATTTTTGCTTTAAATGCTTATAGCAGACATTATTCTACCACCTTTAAATATTGAACTGCTGTATACTATGCAGAAAAAGCAAGTAAGAGACAACTATAGGGTAATTTTTCTTTTTTAATATGGCATTGTGTGGGGTTTTTTAGTGTTTCTTTTGGTCCTAGTTTCATTGTTTGCATTAACATAGCAATTCTCGTGTAGAACTGAAGGCTTTCTTTAGAGAGGAGACGGGAGACAGAAAATAGTCATGTAAGCAGGTCCCTGTGAAAGTTAGGAACAAGTGTCAGGTTCATAGCTACTCCACCTTCCTTTAACAGTGTGGCTGTGTAGAAGAGAATCTTGTGTCTCTCTGCGGTTTGTAACTCATTTTTGAAGTGAATATTTTTCTTCCATATTTCCAAGTATTTTTAGTATGTACCTGTTAAATAAGCCAAAATGAATACCATATTCTTGATTATATTAAGAAAGTAACTCTGTCCTATGTAGCATTTAGTCAATGGTCGTGACAATTTGGATTGTCATGTGTTTCAACAAATCAGTGATAAAAATTATGAGGCCTACTTATATAGTATTTTTCATAACTGATATGGATAACAGAGTGAATATGCATAAGCAACAATAGCTCATTAAAAAAAAAAAAGACAGATTTTCACATTGGTATAGCAGTCAGAGTTTAGATTCTAAGCCACAGCTCTTTTGGGGGCTTTTGGGAAGTGCAGATACATTAAGTGAATGTTAATGCCTTTAAAGATATTTGAATAGGCAAGGCTGTTTTCTGTTTTATCCTTCTCTCTTTTTTCATCCTTTTGTTTTCGTTTTGGGGCTTCATCATTTTTCTTTGTCTTAGGCCACAAATTTTGAAGAACTTCCTTAGAGCAATTACAAGAAAATGAAAAATTTTGAGATATCAAAATAAGTCAAATGTAGCCACAAGGTGTCACTATAGTAAAAGTTTAAAAGACTGAATTTCTTTATGTTTAAACTCCTTTAGTGAAACTCTTATTTCTGGTGTATGTTATGCTGGTGTACTAAGCTTCCCAGATTTACGGAATCATTCTGGTTTGCTGGTTATGCTACAGAGAGCAAGTACAGAGATTGTACATTAAATCAGAAGAGAATGATCGACTAATTTTCCATGTTTCATCTGACATGAGATGATGCGGAGTTTTAACTGAGGGAATATTTACCTGACCAGACCAATTTATAGTTTGAAATGTAATGCTATTTTGCCAACAATTCCGGAATATGAAAAGATATTATCATGTGACTAATCAAAGGGAAATCTTAATTATTACTGCGTAATTTTTTTGTCCTTAAGCATGTTTCTATTAAAGGAACCAATAGATGCCTGTAGAATAACACTGTAAATGTGGGAAATGTTTTAAACATATTTTTTCCTGTTTTTTAATTTGTTCTAAATTGTAAAATGTTGAGGTTTTCTAATACTGGTAGGTTGAATTAGTAATGGTATAGACTGTCTAAATGCTCCATGTTTCCCTTAAACTACTTGGCTGCTATAGAAAGCATGGTCTAGAAACCACTTTAGAAGGCGTACTCGTGTATTAAATGTATTTATTAGTGCAGAGAGAATTTCTTGCCTTTCCTTTTATTAAACATTGATTATATAGGGTGGGGTTTTTTGTTCAGTGCTTCAGTAGTTTTTGCTACTAATGATAACACCATTTGTAATCCTCTGCCTGAGCGGAGACAAATTAAATTGTAGACCCTGTCTCCTGGGTGTTGAAAAAAGCAAAATGTAAAAAGAATAAATGTTTCAGGACTAACACAGTTCTAAACTAAGAAATTTTGGTAGCTGTGCACAATTATTTTGCAGGCAGTGACGTGAAGAGATGTGGTTTTCATATATAGGCTAGACAAGACTTTTTTTCTTTAATTCTGTTCTTGGTCAGGCAGCCTCATACCTGTGCTTTATACTGGTGATGGCGCAATAATTATACTCTTCTTCGCACTTGGGAGAGCCACCCATTGAAAGTAGCTACTGATTAAGCAGTAATATCTCACTTTCAGCCTCACCAGTAGGTCTCTGACATAGAACCATCATAGAATGGTTTTGGTTGGAAGGGAACTTACCTATCATCTAGCTCCAACCCCTTGTCATGGGCAGGGACAACTACCACTAGACCAGGTTGCTCGAAGTCCCGTCCAGCCTGGTCTTGAACACTGCCAGGGATGGGGCATGCATGACTTCTCTGGGCAACCTGTGCCAGTGCCTCACCACCCTTGTAGTGAAGAACTTCTTTAATCTAAATATACCCTCTTTCAGTTGGAAGCCTTTACTCCTTGTCCTATCCCTAAAGGCCCTTGTAAAAAATCCCTCTCCAACTTTTCGTGTAGCTGCCTTTAGATCCTGGAAGGCTGCTATAAGGCTATCCTGGGAGCCTTCTCTTCTGCAGACTGAACAAGCCCAACTCACTCAGCCTGCCTTCATATAGGAGTAGCAGATATCTGTTACACAGTTTTCCTGTGCTTGATGGAAACTAAGTGGATAATAACTTGCCAAAAATCATTCTGAATATGGTTCAATTTATGAAGATGTTGAAATGAGTGAGGAGTTGACTCTTGCGGAAGAAGCAGATGAAGCATGGTCCCAGTTGAAATAAACCGAGAAGAAAGCAGTGTCTTCAGATTTATTTTAGCACTGACTTTTTAAGCAAGTAATTCTGGGTTCACTTTCCTCCCCCAGCAGAGAATTGTGGTAATCAGAAAAAGTACACAGACATTCTAAAGAAGCTTTTGAGCATTGTTCTGACTTAAAGTGCAAGCTCTCTGTGTCACTGACCTATGAAAAACAGAGTATGAGTTGCTGGCAGGAGCTCTGGTAAGGCTGAAAAGGATTTGAAAAATTTTTCACCACAAAATCATTACTAACCTCATAAGAGGACTTCTCAATAATGGAATGATTAAACTTGCTCAACTAAAACCATCTTTACCTTAGTTACTGCACGTGAGAAATACAAATGGTTACATAGCCGACATGTTGATTAGTTATTATATTTGTACTGTGCTTCAGGAAGCATTGACTGTTGTATAAATATTTTATTTCTAACTGTGCAGATATGCTGATGTTTCAGAGATTAGGAAAAAAACCCAACACCTTGCTGTACAATACAAATTAACTTCATTAGTCTACCACTGAAATCTTAAAATCTTTTCCAAATTCTAATACTGTATATAATACAGTGATAATGTAATGTCCAGAGATAAGTAAAAATTATCTTGGTTTGCATTGCAAAAACATATTATTAAAAGAAAGCAATTTTGAAATATCACCCAGACCTTTGAGAGTTTTCACTGACATCATTTGCACAACTCATTTTTCACTGCAGGAATTCAGGTTTTTGAGGGTTTTTTTTGGGATGGAGTGAAGAGCTAATCGCTCTTTCTAGAAGAAGGTGACCATATTGAAGAGTTTTTATTGGCATGTTTCCTTTTTAACTTTGTTAAATACAGCAAATTATTTAGGTCTCCATTTTAGTGGGTAGGTGCTGCTTGATTATCTTTCCATCTGTCGGTGTTTAAACATGGCTTTTTCCAGTATATGTTCAAACTGGTATTTTTTAGATAAGGTGATAGTCTCGGATTTTTCAAACAATGTAGGTTATCTACACAGGATCAAGAAGGCTATTGCCTTGTCTGGAATGGAGTGTTTATTGATTTAAAAGATCCCTTCATTTCATGTTATGTATACTTTGAATCTTAAACTTACGCTTCTGATTTCAGCTCCAAATGTGGTCCTAGTGATACAGCAGCTCATTTCTCTACAGGTGTAATCAATAACATTTTTCACCAAGAACTTTATCAAGGCAGCTTTTTTATTCTAATTCCTTCTCTTTGACATAGCAATTTCAGTTGTGCTAAACTAAAGAACCCAACTTAACTTTCAAGAAAGGCAAAAAAGCTAGTGTGCCTTTAAACTGTGGATGATAACCTGACAGACAGTTCATCCCTTGAAAATGAGTATTTGTCTCAAGAAGTGTGTGTAGAGGGGTCAGTATGGCTTGTATAGAAATATGTGAGAAATGCGAGAGAGTGCCTGCCAATCCAGTTTGTTGGATATGATTCATAAGAAAGTATAGTATAATCTTTTCTTTTGATTTATAGCTTAGTAGAAAAATTTAACTTTAAGAGATCTAGATTACATATTCTTTGTGTTCGACATAATCATCAGCATTTTTGGTTTTGTAGTATGGATAGAATTTCTGTGTGTTCTGAACTTCGTATTGATTGTGAGTTTCTTAAAGTGAAAACTGTTTCTAGGTCTGTGTTCTGGGTTCAAGTGGTTTCACATCATAAAAGAGATGTGACATAAATGAAAATTTCCAGTAATTATTCAGCTTGGCAGTGATACATAAAGATACATCTAAACACTAAATTGTCAAATTACTCATAATAATTCTACAGCAAGCTGTATTTAAAGTTAATGTTGTATGAGACAAATCTGTGCTTAAAAGGCATCGTCAACACTCTTTAAATTGTCTTCTGTGATTTCTGTTACACTCCACGTGCTAGAATTAACTGAAAACTTGCCATATATATTTACAAAGACAGGCTTTTACAAAAGGAAATCTTGTTTTGCCAAATTTGTAAGAATTGTGATTTATTTTAGTTTGTTGATCAGTGATGGCCATCTATTGAAGTTGTTTGATGCCATTGTGTAAAGTATTTCTCTTTTTCCCTATTTCTTAACAGATAATGGGCATGCTTTGTTGATGTGTATCTGAAAAAGTGTACCACACTTAAAATTGCACATGATAAATATTCAAATTGTATACATAAACTAAAGTAATACACTTCCATGGATTCATTTTTCAGTTTCTGAATTTATAAAGCCATCTGTCAACCAACACTAGGCTAGTCTCAGTTGTGGAATAATTTGGATGACATAAAAAATTTTATAGTAAAGTGAATTTTTCAGTGGTTAAACTTGATTCTTTGTTCACAAACCTCAAGTTGTCTTCTGTGTAGCACTTTGTAAAGGTATAAGTCAGTGTATGAATGGAAAAACCATAAAGTAAATTGCTTTATTCAGTGTCCTTTTTCTCCTCAAAAGAAGGTAGTGGAACTGGTGTTGAATTTAAGATTCTTGAGCTTGGACTGTGCTTGCTCTTTCTCATCTCAGTTTCACTCAGGAGGATTAGGCTAATGGTTCCATTTGATGCAGCTTTTAAATAGTTTTCTGCTTCACAAAAGGAATATTCACCCCCTAATATGGAAGAAGATAGACACAAACAGTTGAAAAATCAAGCTGAAAAGACATATAAATAAAAACCGAACAAATTTGGTGCTATGGCAGATCAAATCTGTAGGAAATAAGTTATGTGAAAGCATGCATAAGTATCTTTAACTGACAGAAATGAGTGAGTGAAGGAAAGAAAGCAATGGAAGAGAGATGATGCAAAGAAAATACATGTTTGGAAAAAAAATCAGTGCAAGTGAAAAATGCTTTAAAAGGTAGTGGTTTTTTATAGTAGGGATAATTATAGCACAGCCACGTGTGTTTTATCATTTTCAGGCTGCTACTGAAGCAGTTACTTTATTATTTGTAATGTCTTCTAAATGAGAGAAAGAGCAATCTTTGTAAAGCACCAGATCATGCATTTGGGTTTTGATTTTCACCACAGAGCAATTTTTACAGCTTTATACTTTCATACTTGTTTTTCATTTGTAAGATTGGGACAAATATTTCTGTACTTCACTGGAGATGTAATAAAGATCTTGGAAATTTTAACTAACATCATTAGTAATCAGTAAAGTAGTGGCTTCATTAGTTTTCTCCACACCATTTTCTGTGTTGTTTGCATTGGCGGATAACAGCAGTGATGGAAGGTGTATTAAATATTGATTTCTAAATCGGTATTCTGTTCAATTCAATTATCCTGTCTCCTTTAATGGCAAATTGCAAAGTTGGCTAATTGAGCTGCATTCTCATTAACAACGTAAGTGCCCTTTAGAGCCAGATCAATGGGCACCTTGCCCTCTGTCCTGTCTCTGACCCCAAGAGCAGGAAGTGCTGGTCAGGAAGAGCCTGAGTGACAGGCCATCCTCTGTGTTCTATTCTCCTTATGTTCCTCTGAGCCTGTTAGTGTACTCGTATAGATTGCTTGTCCATTCATTTATCTAAGGTCCTTCTGTGACTGGGCTGTTACCAACTGCTTTCACAGCTTGTAGTGGCAGCAAATGGTTTTATCTGCTTCTTTTACTAATTTGTGTCTTTCAGTTCCAGCATTGTGGGATCTGATGAATAACAACGCTGCATTCACCTTTTCCGCTCTTAAGATTTTGCAAATGTCAAGCGTAGCCCCCTCAACCATCTCCTCTTCGGTTCCATCTACTCTGTTGCTTTTATGATTTTAGGTCATCTTCTCTGTACCTACTATGTACTCCTTGAGATACGGAGACCAGAACTGTACATAAGGACTTGAGATACAGGCACACCAAGCAGTGACAGAGTGACAGAACAATACTATTTTGTTCTCAGCACTTCTCCCAGCGATGTGCCTTATTTCAGTGGTCCACTACCCCTGGCATTTGTCTAACCAAAAAAGCTTACTCTCATTTGCAAACTTGGAGACTGCACTAATGAGAACCTAGGTTTGTTAGCTTCCAGGCTATTCAGAAGCAAGACTATAGATTTTGTGACTCATCTTGATACTGACAGTGTTTTAGATATGAAAACTTCTTTGGCTTTCACAGTTCCTTGACTGTGTGACCCACATGAGACTTGCAGTTTTGATCAACTCTTATGTTAAAGTTTTAAAAAGTAAGATTTGGCAGCATTTCATTGGGTAAAGTCAATGCACTGCTTACCAAGCTAAGTTCTCTGATATACTTGAAGCTATTTGAGGGGAAGATGAACATGCAGGATTATTATTGATGTCATTGTTATTATTGACTATAGTCTTTTAAAATGAGTGAAACAAAACCAGTAGTATTTTCTTTCACATCCTTCTATGTAGGGTTGGGGCAGGGATGCTTTGGTTGTTTTGCAGATGTATTTTTAAATGGTTACAATTAAATTGGCTTGGAGAAATCCTGAAAAACTCCTAGGAATTTGAAAAACTAGAATTATTTTCTTTTCTGAGAGACTTGGTTTTTCAAATGTATAGGTTTGGGGTGGGGGGAGGATTTATACTAACTTTCCATGTGATTTGACATTATATGTTAATTTTCACATTAATTTATCCGATACCCTTGCTTTTTTTGTGCCATCAAACTTCGGATAATAGAGTTTGAAAATAACTATTTAAAAGAGCAAATAACTCAGAGTAATGTGTTACTGTTTCTGTAAAAGGCTCTAAAAAGAGTCTAGAAATTAAGATTTTAAATGTCACATGTTTGGACATTTGAAAAAATTAGTAAATTATGAGTTCATAGTATTAAGGCATACAGTTAATCTTAACTGTGCTTTAGGGTGTTTCCATACAGCAGTTAAATTTTTCTGTGTATATTAAGTTTTTTATCTGGTAAAATTAACTTCTAAGAACTACTGAGCTTGGCTTTTTTTTTTTTTTAATTACAGTATCAGTAGTAGGATAATTTTCTGTGTAAAAGAGTATTTATGAAGACTTTAATTGATGTCAGACAATTGTAATTATTTTCCAGTTTAAATAACGATGGTAATGTTTTGTTTGGAGAGCGAGGGTTATTCTTGCCTTTTTGTTTATAGAGTATTCTTGATTTTGATTTAATAGGTAGGAAAACTAAATCTTGGTGAAACACTGTGTTTATGTGTATGCATAGACACTCTTCCCATGCAGCTTGTATTTCATCCCCTCTTTTTTTTGAAGGGAAGGATTTAATATATATTTAGATGAAAACTGATTTGAAAACTTCAGTAGATCAAAATAGGGTGAAGGCCTGGAAGACGTTATTGCTGATGATTCCAGTCTGTAGTAAATTATAAAGCATCTATAACAGCTGTAAAGAGAGATGACTTCCTGTGTCATATTTCATCTTGCCTTCATAGATAAGTGTGTAAATGAAAGGGAAACAAATTGTTTCAATATGGCAGATCTATATTATTTCTTTGGAGTGAAAATGAATGAAATTGAAATAATTCACTCTTGGGTGAAACTAGAAACTATAAATGTATTTTATCCTCTTGGTGTGGATTGACATAATGTAGATTAGTAATAAGAGAATGTTCCTTGTATCATCAACAGTAGTCAGACACGTTCATGAGCACTGAATTACAGTCAAGAGAAAGGGAATCACTGTGCTTTCATGTAATTTACACAGAAGAGCGTATAATTCATCATTTTAACAGAAGTTGCTGTTCACTGTTAGAAAATTTATTTTTTTTCAGACTTCTTAAACCCTTTCAGTCCTTTGTATTATGGAAAGTTTTTGGTTACCTGTGCCTTGTTTGTATGATCTGTGCATCACCTGATTTATAGAAAGATGCTGACCCTCTGACATGTGGGCATGTGTTGGCACCATCACATCCAGCATTTAACTGGTCTTCCCCACAGGTGTCTGGAAATAAATATAATAATAAGATTCAGTGTTAGCAGCATATTTAGGATAATTTTTTTCCATAACTGATTGACAGTCTCTTAGCATTTTGTAGAGGATGAGACATCCTTGGAAGGTTTCTAGTGCCGTGTGCAGGTTGAGCTTGTGGGGTTTGTACCAAACCCCACCAGAACTTCTCTTTTCCTATCACCCATATGAATGCAAAGAAAATCAAAGCCAAGCTTTTCTGATCATTCAAAAGGAACATTTTTGTCTTGCTGATGGGTATGGCAAAGTAGTTAGAAAATGCTTGTCTCCTAGAAATGTTACTTGTTTTTCTCAATTCTAACTTGCATGGTTTGGTTTACAGAGTAATAGTATGCCAAAATACATACCAGTATTTCATTCTTCTTTGACAGTTCTTTTATATTTGTTGAACTATTAAGAATTCTTCCATTGCTAAGACTTCGGTGGCTGTTCTTAAGCCAGCTTTCCTTGTGTGTCTGTTTCCTATCATCAGTTTGAATGCTGGAAAAGTGCAGAGGTTCATTTCAGTTTTTGTGTGATATGTGAGATGCTCTGCAGAAAAATATGCTGCTAGGTACTTATTTTTCAGGTACCTAAGAATTGTTTGGAGACCACTACTGTCAAATTTGTTATAGCATGGAACTATATATGTTTCACAGTCATGGTCTAACAGGGATAAAGGTTGTCTGACTTGACAACAAAGTAATTCTAGAGGCCAGTGTAAGGTAACACAAATTGCTGGAGGAGGCTAATCTTGCTACATTGCACATATAATTAATAGAGAGAAGAGAACCTCTTAGAGGGCTTGGCAGAGAGCATGAACCTAAATGTGGTGTTCGGAATGCCTTTTAGAGGAGCTTTATTATATTCACTGATAGTGCTGAAGAACCTCAGGTGACTGTTCCCATAGTGCAGCTCCCCAAGTTGAATGTCTGCAGCTAAATGATGTGAAAAATTCCTCTTTTTCTTGTTGGGTGTGTTCATGTTAGGAACTGGAGATACGCATGTGATGGAAAAGATTAATACTGATTTTGGATGAATGTTAGTGTAAGGACAGGGTGCAGGTATGGCCAAGAAATTACTATTTGATTTGATTTCTGCAGAAAAAATACTACTGGAAGGTATTTTCAGGAGGAGTGCTCTGGGTTTAATTAGGTGTGCATCGCAAACTTTTGAGAGGGATACAAATGGTATAAATGAAGTAGAGAGGATGTAGGTGAGGAGGTAGATGACATGGCTTGTCTGCTTGGATAACCTCCTAGAATTTGTATACACCAAACATCAACACCAGATAAGGCAAGTGTGAAAGAAAACATGAGTGCTTTGACAGAAGAGCTTTGTATTTGGTAAACTGGGGAGGTGATGGGAGTTCATCTTTTAAATGCTAATGAGTCTATACTTCTTATTGAAGGGACAGTGGACAGTATATTTTACTGGCATTTGTTCCTGTATTGTGGTGGTTTTGTATTTGTCATTGCAATAATTAAGGTGACTGAGACCACGGACTTGAATTCCAGAGAGAATCTGGGTTTTGTGTTGTTTTTTTTTTTAATGAGAAGTTGCTGAATTATCACTGAGTTTTAATGAAATGTTTGGGCTTGTTCAATTAAATAAAAATCTAATTTATATTTAATTAAATTTAATTAAATAAAAATTTCTAAGTGGGAATTCTCAAAAGATGCATTTTAGCCACAGTATTCGTTTTTTGTCTAAAATTAATCTGCAAAGACATTTAGCAGCTGGGAAGTTGACTGAAGACTTTATTCTGTGCTGTGAGCTTGTTTAGTGAATCCTTCAAATCACAAGCTAAGGAAAATTGCTTAAAGCAATTCGCAGAATGCAAACTGAGTGTCTAACCAGGTTAGCCTGTTGCGTCTATTAGCTTTGGCAACTATTTGACCTCACTTAATGTGATGCATTGTCCTGCATGTTTTGGGATGATGGCATTTGAACACTTTTTATGGCAGGTGGGGAGAGTGAGAAGTACTGTTCTTGACCAGCCACTTGAGCATTTGGAGGACTTCATTGGTGTATCATTTACAAAATGTTTTAAACATAACTGATTTTAAAATATGTCTTCTCTGACTATTCACTCTGTTTGAATTTAGTTGACACGTTTTGTACTGTGGATGACCAGTGTTTGAGCTATTCAGAAACAAACTGAGTTTATTCAGTGGTTACATTTAAAAATAAAATAATTACAGGGGGAAGGAGCCATCTTGGCACTGAACAACATCTGTTATTCCATTTTATTTTAAAGTACATTCGGTGGTACATGATTTTAAATTGCCATTTTGGTGAAGTTCATAATCTAATCTTTATTATGTAGCTTCGTGTCTTACATTGTATGCAACTGCTGTGATGCTGTTTAAAAAGTTGAATATATTTTTTTCTCTATTACCCAAAAAGGAAATGTTTCAGTATGGAAATGTTATGGTCGTTATATCAATTTCTTAAGTGCAGGTGGGAGGAATTACTATTGATCTAATAGATTTAATAGTTTGTATTCAAAATCTATGGAATAGAAGTAATATTTGCAGCTGAGTAACTGCTGAGTGTAATCCTTCAGGCAGAATTCTGAAAGCAGCTGTAAAACTGGAAAATTACATTCTTTTCTTTTTCAGGCATAACTGCACTTGAATATCTTTGTTCATTTTAGATTCTGGTGAGTTATATCTGCATGAGGAGCTAAATATGTACTTTATTTCATTCGTTCCGATAAGAATTGTTTTGGGTTAAAATTGGGAGCTGTATGTAGTTACCATGGAAATTACTTGACGTAGTTGCGGTACTTAAGAGAAAACAGAGGTCACCACAGGAGTCACAAACAATGGAGAGTGCTTTTATACAGGGTGCATCAGATCAGGCTGATAGGAAGGGACTGAGCTTTTTTAGTTCTCTCTGCAGTGTTTTTTCTATTTCTAGTGGCCTTTTTAAAGGAGAGAAGAGTTTTTTTTTCTGGGGTCCTCTGAACGTCTTTTGGTTTGCTTCCTCCTACACGTTGCTCCTTCTCCTTCCAGCTTCTGGTTTTCAGAATCAGTCAGTGCTACTTCAGAGGTTGGCTAGAAGAAATGATTTGACGGTACTGTGGAGCTTTCCTACCCACTTAGTCTTTTAAGGAAAACTTTTATGTTGACTTTGTAGTTGTCTTGATATATGGGTCAAGAAGGTTATGTACAAACATGTCAGTTCTTAAGCTATTAATAAGCTCCAGTCTAGATAATACAGTGGTTTCACAGAAGCTGGCTAAAATACTCTTACACTGAACAAGCAAAAGTTTCATGAAGATGGAATAGACTAGTATGTCTCATCTTAATGATGCAAGACTTGTCATAAATGAGAAATATGTATAAATCAGCATCACTGCAGACGAGGAAGGAAATTCTTTTTGTGGTTTGCATTTGCTTGTTCATGATGTTTCAGGTGTTTTTCAGACTTGGTGCTTTAGAGTGGACTTCTTCCATAATAATTATAAATAGATGTTTTTAAAGTTTACATAAGATAGGTATGGGAGTTACAGTGGATAGCTGAAATAAAACAATAAACACCAATATCAGGAACAAAAATGGGGAATTCTTATCCAGATATTCTGAAATACATTTGTGCTTTTCACTTTGAGTAGATTTTATTTTTCTTTTAAGATGTAGGAGGGAAATATGCAGGAAATACTGTGAGCTTAATTGCCATCATCTAATTAGAATATGCTGTGCCATACCTGGAGGTATGGGGGGAGGGTGGTCTTGAAAATTTTTAAGTTGAAAATTTTACTCTTTCCATAATTATGGCCACACTTTAGTGTTAGAAGAATTGTCATTTGTAGTTACTGTAACATTGAAGCTTTAATGAAGAATAATTTACTCCAAGGTGAAGAATAATTTACCCCAGGGTCTGAGTAAGTTATTCCTACTGGAGTAATTTTTGCAGCCTGTTTTCTAGAATGCAGTTTCTGACAGCTTCCAAAAGTACAAATGGGGCAAGTGCCTGTTCTGGCAGACTTGATCATGTGCAGCTAAAAGGTCTTTTTATTTTTCACTCTACTTTCCTCTTTGCAATTTCTATTGAGCAAGTTAACTTCAGCTGTTCATTTGCACATTAACAATGTCTTCATCCTCACATTTCTCCTCTATCTCTTTTTAGATCTTTATAGATAGAAGAACTGCTAATTCCGTGTATAAAGCTTTAAATTCCTTTCCAGACCAGAGCTGAATTGTAGGTGATTCATTCTGGTTTAGAAAACCAAGTGTTAATACAGGTGGTTTCTTGGACTAGTCACTAACACACAACTCCCTTACGCTATACTGTCTCTACTTAATTTTCTTTCATAAGACTTTATTGGGTGTTGATGGGTGTTTCCTGCTGTTTGTCCTCTGCCCTGAGGTCAGGGTTAGCACTGAGGTGGGCTTTTTGAGGCTGAGACTCTCAGTTTCCTCTCTTAATCTCTTATGCTTGGACTGGGAGTTGGTACTCCTGTGTTGAGTATGTGTAGAAACTGTCAGCTTCTTACTGAAAGAAAAACAATTTGCTGAATTAGATATAGACAGGAGCTGCAGGGATCAGGCTTGAGACTCCCTTTTCCCTATACCCCTCTTTCTTCATAGTGGTAGAGATACATGGTGCAGTCATCAAAACTTTGGATCGCTGTTAGGTATCTTCCACTGACTTTGGATACTTGACAGCAGGATCATGCCCCGTTTGTGAATGAAGAATAGTTCTTGTTCATATGCACAGTAATTAACTGAGGAAAGCACCCTCTTAGACTAAACATGAATATGCTTCTCATCCTCAGCTCAGCCCCCTAGTGACTGTCTGCAGGCCAGTCACTGGGCAAGCAGGAAAGTGCTGGTCTTGTCAGTCCATGGACCAGGCTGAGCCCTCATTTTGCTGAGCTGCTCTCTTCCTTCTCAGTGCTGTTTCTGGTAGAGTTTCTATATCTTGTCACATCAGTCTTTTTTCTTCTGTGTTTTTGATGTTAATTCTCTGCTGAGATAATGCCAGATAGTAACAGCTTAAAGCTGTCTCATATTTGTTCTTTTCCTTTGTTTTTAGTTTACCTTGCATGGCTTAATTGCTTAATATGTTCTTACGCATAGGCAAAGGTGGTGAAAACAACCAAAGCTCATCGTTATTTTCCCTCAGTAAAACCAAGACCTGGGTCATACTCAGGAAAGAGAGAAGGAGGAATGAAAAATAAAATTTTCATACTTGGCCCAGCACAGGCCTTAATCCCTTCCTGGAATTGGCTGTTGTTACTCTGGCAGCATATTGCCATCCTGAGTTTGGAAAATGCTTAGAAAAATACGGACAACTAGGTGAATTCCGTTGTCAACCATGATAAAACAGCTTGTACTGTGTTAACTTAAGGTAAAATGGGTCAAATGGTGTCCACAGAATTGGGAGGGATGTTTTGATGATGTGAAAATGATGTGATATTTGTGCTAGGCAGGATTTGGAACAGTTTCAGTAAATGAATGACAGCTATGCATGGCAGACAGGAATGTTTGTAAAGTTATTTTGGATCTCTTGCATCTTTGGATAATTGGATTAATACATAAATGCAGGATAATGTGGTTCTTGAGGGTATTGTCAGAAAATCAGTCTGATAATTACTATTTTTAAAGGGAAACAAATACTACACTATTTTTGCCTTGATCCCAATTTTATGGCTCTTATTTGAAATAACAAAATGGTTATTTCATCCTAGGTAAAGGCAACTTTCTCCAGACTTTCTTTAAAAATATAGCACTTGCCTGATCAAGGGGATTAAACAAGATCTTAAGAATTGTGTAGCTTGTGAGTCTCAGAAGAGATTGGAGAGGTTTAGAAAGCCTGGACAGAAGAGAGGAATAGGCGGATAAACTCTTAAAGAAAGCCTATTAAACTGAGGGTATTAGCCAAAGGGCTAAGTAAGCTGTATAAGGAAGACAGGCTTTAGAGCATGTCATGTGCGAAAACGTAGAAACACCACCGTGCAAGACAAACCTAGAGAATGGTTAGGAATGCTGAAAAAACTTACAGAATTAATCATTCTGCCTAAAAAGTGTGTTTGTTTCTAATAACTACTGTGACAAACTTTTGAAACCTTTTCAAGTAGCCAACAACAACATCTGAAAGTTAATGAACTAGATAATCCCTATGTCCATTCTTTAGTCCTGTAATGAACTGTCACAGTTTTGTCACATCCATCCTACTAAACTCCTTTCAGCTTCCAGAATGGATTGACCATCCTCATTGCCCACAGGGGGAATAGCTTCTACCCATGCGGACCCTCACTCAAGCATTGCTTGGGAAGGAACTGCAGGTTGGGCTAGACTGGAATCATGCCAGGGACAAGTCTAACACTTGTCACAGTGTAGACAGAATGTCTGCTTCCATTTTCAGATGAGCTTAAAAATGAATACTATAGCTAGAATAATCTCAAGATTGAATTGTGGAAGAGTTTTTTCTTGTGCATTTATGCACAGTCACTGCTGTGCAGAACAGGGGAATAGCTTGGAGGTAACAGACCTAAGATAGGTCCATTAAAGGTTTGACTTCAGTTCGCTTGAACGGAGTGTTTTAGAGAGTGTGAAAAATCTTTGTGTGAGGTTTAACTTGTTAAATGATTGATTTGGAGAGCTTCTGTAGTGATTTTTCTGACATGCCACAAGTATCTCAGTGTAAGTGGTTCAATGACACAATAGATATATGTGGGAACTATATAGATATTTTTGGTTTGTTACAATACAGAGTGAAGCTATAAAGGATGTCACTAGTAATTTCTTTAGGTTTTGTAGAGTGCATGGATAATATATTCTTTTAATATAGGTTGTCTTAAAAAATACTTTTGCTTGTAGTTATCTTCCTTTAGCAGATGAGAAAAATAAAACTAAAACATTGGCTAATCTGCTTTTGTTTGCAGAACAAACTAGAATTGCAGAGTTTTATTTTTAGTGCCTGAATGAAGGGTTTGGATGCAGGATGTTAAAGAGATGCAATAAATATTAGTTGCTGGATTTTTGATAGGATATAAAGATAAATGAGTAAAGCAAAATATGTATTCATCAATTGCCAAATCCAAGATCACTTTGTTTCTGCAGCATGTAGGGAATAAGTGCAATGTTACTCTTTCATAGAAAGTTTATCCTTTGGCCCAAGTTGAGATTTATTATTTTGAAATTTTTTCTGTTTTGATTTTTTGATGCTATTTTGATAATCCCAAGTTTTTCAGCATCCCTGGACTGCTTTTAGGATGATGGAACAAATGATGAACCTGCAGAGATCTAATACCCTCTCAGGGGAATGGTGAAGCATGAGTGTTACTGCCTTTACAGAATGAGAAACCTTTTGGTAGCATGTTGCACTTATAGAGTTAATAGTTAAATAAAAGTGGAAGAGGAGCAATAGTGCAAGGGAAGGAGTGAGAAATTAAGTGATATCTTTTTAGAAGTCTGCGTTATTGCTGCCTGCATTGCTCCTCTGGGATTTTTCTACTGAATGCAAGAAAAACAGCAAGCTCTTCTTAAAAAACCCAAGATGAAATTACTGCCATAATTTTTTTTTTTTCTTTTTTCTTTGTGCTGTAAAACCTTTGTTTAGATGGGCAGGGTTTATTACCAGTGTTTTCCTGGCATGACTAAATTCACTTAATTTCAGATGACAAGCACCAGGGTTTTCTTCCTCTCCTCCCTCACAGCCCCTACTTCCCAGTGTGTGGAAAGTACAATTTGTTATTGGTTTGTCTTGGGCTCTGGAGACCTCATTAAGGGCCCAAAAAGGGGTTTCTGTCTCTGTTGTTGGACACTTTTCTGTTTTCTGTTGAACTGAGGCCATTCGCAGGGGCTGGAGGATGAAAACTGTTAGATTTATATTGCTTGCCTGTTGATAAAAATGATTATACCAGACTGGAAAAATGCAGCTCCTTAGGCTTTAGTGTTACACTAAAACTTGCAATGCAGAGGCAGATCAGCTTTAAGATGGGAATGAAAGCAGGAAATCTCAAGTTATTTTTGTTCTTTCAGTTTATATGCAGAATGTCAATTTGTTTGATGCTAAGGAAAGATATCAACAAATACTACATTTAGTCACAGTTCTCAGGCACCATGCTAACATTTGAAATTCCTGTTCCTTTCAAAATGCTGTAAGAGCTCCTCTTGGAAGCAAAAAATAAGGCTTTTTAGTCTGCACAGTAGTTCCAGACACTATATTGGAGCAGTAAACGTATAGGAACTGTCATATATGTACAGTGTATTTTCATAGCAAAAGCCGATACGCATGTGAAAATCTGTTCCATCCTTACAGTAACTATAAGTCTTAACATGAAACATACGTAGTCACATCTTTGACTAGCAAAGAAAACTTTCTCTGATGCATTTAACTCCCCATAGGGTACTGAATTCTAATTTAAAGCCTTCTTACTGATGTAAGATAAAGTAGGAGTTGAATAAAACTGATTTTCTTACGTAAATGTCTGATTCCCTTATTCTTTTTTCTGGTGTTGTCTTGTAATAAAATGATGTATAGCTAATGTAGAATTGGTTGTGCCCGTAGGATTTTCGCAGTATTTCACAGTGTTTCTGGTGGCGATATAAAGCACCTACACGTGCGTGCACACACACATTTAGGTATCTATTTATACATGAATACACACACATAAATCCATCCAGAAGGATTTTAATACTACTCTTGGGAAGATTAAATAAAGGTCCTTTACAAATATAATCAATAATTGTTTTAAATTCATGTTTTATGCTAGCGTAATACTTAGCTTATACATGTAATACAACACAATTCAAGAAGTTACTTACAATTCAGGTCAAACTGGGAATATTGAATGTCAAGTTAGCTAGATACCATGTGTAATCATTCTTCTAAAACAAATGCTTTTGTAATGCAAGACCTATTAAAATTGTTCTTACTATCTAGATGGCTGTATATCTAAGAACTAGAATGCGTTTGTTAACTAAAATGTAATAAGAAATTCAGAATAAAATACTGATAAATTTTCTTTCCTACCTTCTCACTTCTGAGAACTGCATTTTCATTATGGACTCCTTAAAACTAATTCAAAGATCAAAAATTGTCAGAAAAGTATTTTAATTTAGAATAAATGCATGACAGCCTGAAATAAGAATATTCTCTGTCAAGTTTGAAAAAGTTACAAACCCCACGTTTTTTTGGTTTCTTGGTTTTTTGTTTTGAGGTGGGATCCTCCAGCATGTGGTTGTTAGTCTGTTAAACATGAAAACTAAATGGTACCAATTCTTCTAGCAGAGACTAGATAGTAGGAAAAGTTCTTTATGGGGAAGCAGTTCATGTTTTAAACTTGTGCTTTGACAATGATCAATGCTTTATTTTATTGTGAAATTTTGGTTTTTTTCTTACTCTCTAAAAATTCTGCAATTTTTCAACCATCAGAATATTTATAATACAACACTTGTTGAAGCTGTACTTCAAAAGCTGTCATGAGCAATGAGTTCATGAAGAAATACTGATACTGTGCTCAAGGTAGTTCTTGGGCATTCTGGGTACCTGCTAGAAACTGGAATGCTCCAGGGCTGGTTTTATATCTCTGGCATTGTCCAGAAGTTCTGAAACTGATGCTTATGTACCAGAAATACCTGTTTACTGCTGGGGTAGCTTTTCAAAACAATAAATGTGCACCCTTGCCTTCAGTAAACCTGTTTGGAACAGGGTGACAGGAACTTCTAATAAACTCTAGAGAGTCTTCAGAAGGGTGTTCAGAGAGCCTGTATTCCCAACAGGAGCTGCTCACTCCTTGTTCATGTAAAAAGCTTTCATTAGTAAATAAATAAAAATTAAGAAAAATTCTGGTTTAATAGGATTTTTTTAGTTAGCCTGTAGGTCATAACATCAGCTAGAGTGAGGTATCAGAAGTCAATAATGCTCCAGAGTTTGTACATGGAAGTTTCGGGCATGCAAAGAAACTAACCCAACTGAGTGCTTTCCAGTGAGTTGTACATTCCTCCAGTACATTACCTCCAGTATTTCCTTGGATGTAGCCTTTTGGATTGCTTTCTTGAAGCAAGATCAATTTTTAGATACTGAGGTTCTTTTTAGACGAGAGAGCCTTTTGTATCTGTGGCTCTTGTGTTTGCTTTGATGAAAGCCAACCTGGCCCTTGCTGCCAGCAGTTGCAATGCACTGTTTGCTCCCAGCTGATGGAAACACTGGTGAGCCTGTCCAGCAACATGCCATGTCGAACCAGCACATCTCTGGTTTTCTGTTTGGAGGTTTGAGTATGAGATAGAAAGTGGGCCCATATATACTTGAGTAATTAAAATGTGTTAAAACTTATTTTGTAAAAATCATGTTTAGAAAGCATAATTTTGCATGTGATAATACTTAAGAATGGGCCTTTTAAACACCAATGAACTAAGAAACATATTAAATTGCTACAGCTCCTAGGCTCTGACCGTAATTCTGATCCTTTCTAAACTAATCCCGATATCTTGTTTACAAAAAAAAGAAAAGAAAAAAACCCTGTCTTCAGGGTTTTAATCTTGCTTTGCAGTTTCTTTTATAACAAAGTGTATTATAAGTCAGTTGCTCATCATAATATTTTTAATGATTTTTTTTTTCTTTAATATACAATAACTTAACTTTTAATGGCTCAGGATTGTTATGGACAGTTATTAACAGTATCTACAATTTTGTCATGAAAATGTCCCTGCCCATGACAGGGGGATTGGAACTAGATGATCTTAAGGTCCTTTCCAACCCAAACCATTCTATGATTCTATGGATTAGCCAGTCTTATCTGAGCTTCTTCTGTTGCCAGCAGGAAATTAGTGTTTTACTAATCTGTCAGAAAAAAATGCTTTTTTCCCGAAAAGGAAAGCTAAAATAGATTTGTGCTGAAGTTCTAGAATAAAATGAAAGTTTATGAACCAGCCTTTCCTGAGTTATTAAATAATAAGGTGTGGTTTGTTCCATTTCAAAACCAGTTGAGTTTCAGATGAATTTAATGAACATGGAAATGAGTTAATCTTGCATTTGAAAAATAATGTTAAGGGTTTTTGCTTATATCACAAGTATAATGGTAAATCTTCATTGTTGAGCATAAGGATCCCATTGAAAATTTGCTGTTAGAAAAGGAGGTGGGAAGTGAGCTGATTGAATGACCACCTAAGTTTCTCTGCGCTTCTTGTAGTTACAGCCCTTATGTCTTTGTCCCTAGGTGACAGATGAGTAAATGTATATTAACATGTGCAATACTAGTATTTATCTTAAAATAAAACTACTTACTTTAAAGAGTATTAAATATTATAGCTCATGTATAGCTTTTGTGCAGGTTGATGGAAATAGATGATCTTTGTCTTTATATGCATTAGGTACAATTTATTATATAGGAAATGCAATCTGGTTACATGTGTGGGTATCCAAATCTGCATTTGTAACCTTTGTGTCATCAGCCTCATGGAAATACATTTCTTCAAGAAATATACATGCAGACTGTAGAAACTGTTTGAGCTGTTTTGAGTGTTTTGTACTTATGGGCTATGCATGAAGTCAGAGAATGTAAATGGAGAATTATGCAAACACTTACTATTTTTGTTGTTCATGGAATATTCTGCAAAGATATGAGTTAAAGGGCATAGTTTAAAGAAAGCTTGAAATGTTACTAGATTCAGCTTCACTTGTCTTCATGAAGATGTTTGAAACGTTGCTATGCAAAAAGTTGCATGTGAGATAGTAGTTAAAAAAACACACAACACACAACTAACAAATAAACCTACAAATCTAACCACTTTTCCCAAATAACAATATTTTTTCCTCCAAAGAAAGAAACAGATGTCTATTAAGTCACAATACATTTTATTATAATTTAAATGGTAAATTCTTTAGTCAGAGTTGCTGCAAAGACTTAGTTGACTTGAACAACTTCTGCCACTAGGGAGTGCTGCGCAATAACTAAAATTTTTTCTCACCAGAAAAAAGTTCTCTATTGCAAGTTATTTAGATTTTTAAGGTTATTTACTCAAATTGATATAATTCCTTATTTGACTAGATCAAAACAAGATGCTGCTTGACATTTTTAGCATTAATTTAATTACATGGGTTAAAAAAACCCCAGCAAACAAAAAACCAACCAAACAAAAAAAAACCCAAACAAACAAAAAGAAAGAAAAACAACAACCCCAAACCTTAAAATAAGACTTTCTAATTCCTATTTTTCAGTCACATTCATGAGAAGTTACTTGGAAGGAAAGTTTGAAGGTGAATACAGTTTTGAAGAAAGGATTATCATTTTTAAAATTAGTATTTTCTTAATGGGTCTATTCTTTTCTTCCTTCTCTTCAGTTTTATAGTTCTTCATAAATCTTCCAGTGTTTCTTTTTTAGTAAACTCATAAACAAGATTCAAAGCAAGTGCTGATTCAATGTAATGCTACTTCTACTAAATCTTGATTTTGCAGACCAGTTATATAGGCTTTTTTAATTCCTATGATTCTTCTGGTGAGCAGAAGTGAATGTTGCATTTGCTGAAAAATCAAAATCAGTATAACTGCCAAAAAAGGGACCAAAATGTTGACTTACCTGACAGTGGTAGTACTTGAATTCCTATCTACCATTGCTGAAGTTAAAACCTCAGCATTCAAGCCCAGAAATCTCGTCAGGGATGATCTTGCTATTTGGTGTAGCTTCAGATAATAAAGGTGTACAAAAGTACTCTTATCATGCAGTTTTTAAAGGTTTGAGTTTACTGAAATTAAACAACTGCTGGAATGCTTTAAGAGTATTGGCTGCTTTTCTTACTTGGAATTCAATAGCTTACATTGTGTGAGCGCTCGCTAGTAGAGTAGTTTGTTACCAGGAGTCCATAGCTATAGCAGTTGGAGGGGAAAAAAAAAAGCTCCCCAACCTCATTATTGACAGTGAAGGTAGACCCAGAAAAATATTGGTCATTTTATTTTCTTGGGGAGGGGTAGAAGGGGTGGAAATAATTGCGTGTTTCATCACTACAGTTTGGGTAGCTTTAGGATGCTTCATCTGGAGGTACCCATGAATAAAGATGAAAACTAGTTATCTGTTTTAGTGAAGTGAAAGTTCAATACATGTTTTTAAAACTACAGTATGTCAGTGCAAACTCCGCTTATTCTTCCCACTTCAAGCATTTCCCTTAGTGATCAAATGCCTATATGCCATATGTCCTTTTCAGATTTCTATCCTCTTCAACCAGATCATGAAATTGACCTTAATAGTTACCCTGTTTTGCTTACCATTTTAGAAATGTTGATATAAGCCTTTGCATAGGGTCTATTGTTGTAGTTTTAGTTACCTTCAAAGTTACCTTTCAAATTCGTCTTTACTGAAGCTCCTTTTAAGAGTCATCACTATAATCTTTAGTATAATTAGGAACAGTAGTGATGGTACAGCCACCTAACTCCATTTTCCAGGTGCTCAGGGCACTGCAACACCCCTCTCTTTTTCTTGTCATGTACAAGTAAGAGTGAATGTTGCCATATGTCTTCCAATAAACAGGTACGTGATGTAAAGCTCAGTACAACCTATTATATGTATTGCATGCATTTCTTACCGAACCATGGACTTTCTTAATTTTACAATCATCTCTGACAACTGTGAAGTTGTTTTAGGGTGAGTTTTCATACATAATAATAGATGACATACAGGTTGTTTGATAAGAAATACAGCATTATCACAGTTTGACAGATAAGCTGTGAGTTGTGGTGTAATAAAATTGTGGTGTTGTTTCCTGAAGAGATTTTATATTTTAATCAGACCTGAAATGGCGTAGCATGAAAAAAAACAGCTGTCTCTTGGGAAAACAGTAGTGAATGTTGCTACTAAATTTTTGGCAACGTTTAATTTTCTTAGCTAAATCTCTTTAGTAAGATATTTTAATGTTTTATATGTGTTTCGTTGCTTCAGATACATTCATGTTGTAATTTGTCTTATATTTTAGCAATTTTGGAAGGAAATGCCTACTTTGTTCCCTTTTTAAAGAAAAGGGAAAGGACATAAAATATATCTGAAAAACAATGCTTGTATTAAGGATTCTGATGTTTACTTGGATTTTACAAAGTCATAAATCATTTTATTAGATTTCATTAATTAGATTATGTTGGTTAAACTTCATAGTGATGAGTGGAAATAGCTAGGGTAGCTTAAATATTGGAAAGCATGTAACATGCATGTGATGTTCCATCCAGGACAGCTGTTCTGCAGCTTAGTATGACCTGGTGGCCTGAGTAAGGTGGTTTTGGAAGGACAGCTGCCTGGCTTCTGATAGCCATGTCGTTGCATCTGTGAGATCTCAGCCGATGACTCTGCCTTCATATTCATTAGGAAGATGCCAAATTATTCTGCTTGAAGTGCTAACATGGGAGTTAATTGTCTTGGGTACAGTTCTCTACTGCGCTTTAGGGGTCTGGTGTGATTTCAGGTATGTCATTTGTCATTCAGATATCTCAGTACAACAGCTTCACCGTATGAATTCTGCTCATTCTCTGCTTCAAAGCAATGCTGTGAGAAGTGCATGAAGTTGGTGAGGTGAATAGTGTCTCCTTGCCTAGACTCCTGAGATGCTCACTGTTGGAGCAGTAATTCTCAGTAGTGAGGAAATGTTTGTTTTGCGCTACTTTAAAGCCATTTAGGAGACTAATTGGTCCATAAGATAGGTTAGCTGTATGTGCAAGTATAATCCTTAGCTGGATATTGGGAAGGTTGAAAAGGGTGGGAGAAGTTTTTCCTCGTTGTTGTGTGAACATAGTCACCTCTCTCTTTTGTGCTGGCTCTGGTATATGTCTGGCCTTTGCATGAACAGCTTCAACTCACTGATCCATGACAGGGTAGTTTTCTACTTCCTGATGAGTTCATTAAGTGAATAAGCATGACAAGTGTTGCAAAGAAGGAGGTGAGACTCCTTGTCTGAAAGTAGAGAGAAGTGGTGGGAAGCTTAAAGAAATAAAATTGGAAATGGAGTGATATCTTCCCTTTCAGATGGTAGAGAAGTTGCTATATCAGCTCAGTTGTTTTAATTATTTTATTTTGAGGATAGCAGATGAGAATTGATGACCAGGTTAATTCAGAATGTCAGTGGTATAAAGTTGAGTTACCTGTTTAGATAACTTCACGTACATTTTCTCTCTTCTATTTCATGAAGTGATTTGCAAGAACTATGCAAGCATATCACATACAGTTTTTTAGAAATTAAATTTGCAGTACACATGTAAGACATTTCCCTGGGCCGGTTTCATGGCCTTGACTCCACCTAAAAGCCTACTATTGGAGCCTTTTTTTAAAGAAAGTAGCAATTTTGCTATTAGCTTCCATGTAATGTTGTAGATTGAGAAGCTGATGGAGGACTTTTCATTAACTGTACTCTCCTCTTTATTTATCTGCTTTCTCATCTTGCAGTACAATATGACTTCATAAGAATGACACTAAGAGAAAAATTTTTCCTAGGACAAGCTTCTGAAGCATTCAGAATAAACAAGTCACAGATACTTCCATCCTCCTCATCTGTTTTTACACTTCCTGTGCTGTTTCTAAGTGAAGCGTGACTGCTTTTGGTCTGTGTAGCCAGGCAATATCCTGTCTCTGAGTGATGGGTTGGAAATTAGGTATTGGAAGGTAACACAAAAATTATACACTGTACTTAGCTGTGCAATAACCTACTGATAGTTTGGGGTAGTTTTTTTCCTGACATCCCTTAGAGGTCAGAATATGCATCGATGTATGAAAAGCAACTTAGGTTTTTGCCTATTTTAATCAATATTATTTAAAAGGGTATTTTATTAAGGTTTCTAGAAATCGTTGTATCTTGTATTGATAGTGTGAACGAATTTACTGTATTTCATCTTTAGTTGTCTTAAAATATTTTACCTGTCAACTGTACTGACTTCATCTTTTGTTATCACATGAAGATGTACTTAACACAGTTGGTCCTACTGTTTATTATCATACACTGTTTCATTTTGGCTCTTAGTAATTCAAAGGCCTAATAACAGAATGAGCAGATATACGGAGTTAAGTATGAAGTTCAGATATTTGTTTTTCAGGGGTGGTGGCATTTTTTTGCCTTTATTTTGCAGCTTAAAATTAACAACATGGATAATGTGTATCTTGGTTTAATGGTAAATTTCTTGATGATACCCTCCCAAGCATGTATATTAATTTAAAATATAGGAGGATTTTTAATACAACGGAAACTTAAAAAATCAAACTAAAAAGATCTCACCTTTCCAAATCGGAAGTGTGTATGAGCATAAGTACATGAAGTAGAAGCAAAATCTTCAATCATCAAGTAAGGTGCTGGTTTGGAAAAGATTGGGTAGGAGTAGACCCAGGATGCATCTGACTAACTTGCTTCACGTCTCCCTCATCCGGCTGTTTTTAAAACAGCACCAAGAATTCTTGAATGTTGGCGTTCCTCTGTTGACAGCAAATGTCTGTGTGACTTGCTGAGTGTCCCATTCATCTGTACTGCAGATGAGGGTGGAGAAGGAGTACCTGCTGCTCTTCTTCATTGCTTTTAGTTAATACCTTCATTACTCTTAGTTAACAGGCCTGCATGACAAATGGAAGTGTTATGTCATATGGTATATTTGATAGATGTATATAAACTTACTTGTGCTCCTTAAATTTTTTTATAATACAGTATTGCATTTACTGTAGTTGCCATTTCGTGTTCTTCTCTTGATCTCAGTTTACAATTCTGAATGTAAAGTGAAGCCACAGGCCTCAAATATTGGGGAGCCCTACTTGATGGGTTCTTGAGAAGAGCCTGTTGTATTTGAAGTTCTGGGCACCACATCAGAACTCTGCAGCCTGTGAAGGGACCATGCCCAGTTCAGCAGTGCAGCATTCAAGTCCCTGAGTTATGCCGCTTTCCTCTATTATTTTCTTTACTCTTATTCGTCTTGTACTCTGTACTTCCGTCCTCAGCAATAATGGTGCAGGTGTCCCGCAGTTAGTCTTGCACTTCTTTTAATGTACTGATCTGATTTCTCAGCCTTAACTGTATGCACACATCATTTGCTTACTTGTCTTATATTTTACTTTGAGGAACCAGGGAGTGTACATCACATTGTGACAAATGAATGGTCCTCTTCTTTACATAAACATAGGTAACCTAGCAGGCTCAAAATCACACTGCAAGCATCAAATTATCCCTTCTAGTTAGGGAAAAAAATCTGCTTTTTGTAGCATTAATACATTAAAGACTTAAATCTTTTTTAAAGACTTTTCAGTTTTAAAATGATTTTTGAGGTTAAAGTATAGCTGAGAATGTGGTATTTACTGAGTTTTGTGTGCATGTGTATGTCTAGTGTTATGAATCCCCAAAGCTTTATGGAATATCTTCATAAATGAAATGAATAGTACATATAAAGAAAATTAGTTGCCGTTATTAAGAGGATTCTAAATTCAATTCTCCAGGCTGCATTCAGGTAAAACTACAACATTTTGTTAATACTTTTGCTAGGTATTTTGTTGTATACAGATGTTGTGAAAAGTTCTAAACCCTACAACTGATGTGCAGTTGCCTTCTTATAGGGATAAAATGCAATTGTACATGTCTTGCAAGTTTCAGTAGGACTAAAACATGTACCTTTTTTTCTTTGTTCTTGTTATAAAGCTTCTCTAAAAAAAACCAAATTGTAGATGTGTTTTCCAATTTACTGCAATGTTCACTGCATATTGAAGCAACAGCAATGAATTATAACTAAGTATGATTTTAATGTCTTTTTTCTGTGGATTTCAAATTGTTACCCACTGACATTTTAGTTGGTTTTGTTGAGCTGGAGCTTTTCAGAAGAGCTATAAATAATTTTTAGAAGTGAAATAAGGGAGGGAGACGCATACTGGCACAGTTTGATGCTAATATTAACTTAGCTTTGCCTGTGCTGCTGGAGTTTTTTCTGGATTTTGAAGCACTCATATTTCCATCCTGGGTTTTTCTGTGAAAATCTGTATTCAAGGTAAAACAATGTCCAGTAACCTATCCTCTAGGTGATGGTGTAGAACATTCAGACCATCTAGCTTACATGTCTGTCGTGGTTTAAGCTCAGCCTGTAACTCAGAACAATGCAGCCGCACCCTCCTTCCCTCCCTCCCTCCCTCTTTTTCCTCCCCCGCTGCTCCCGAAGGGATGGGGAGGAGAATCAGAGGAATGTAACTCCCACGGGTTGAGATAACAGCACTCCGGTAACTAAGGTATAATACAAAACCACTACTATAATACAATACAAAAGCACTGCTACCACCAATAATAATAATGATAAGGGAAACAAGGGGAGAAAATACAAAACTAAAAGGGGAAAAGAAAAAAAAATAAACACAAATGCTGGACAATAGAACCGCTCACCACCCACCAACCGATACCCAGCCCGACCTAAGCAGCGATCTGGGCCTTCTGGGTAACTCCTCCCAGTTTATATACTGGGCATGACGTGCTGTGGTACGGAATACCCCTTTGGCAAATTTGGGTCAGGTGTCCTGCCTCTGCTTCCTCCTGCCTTCCTGTGCCCCTCCTCACTGGCAGAGCATGAGACTAAAAAGTCCTTGATCGGGGTAAGCATTATTTAGCAACAACTGAAACATTGGTGTGTTATCGTCATTGTTCTCAGAATAAAGCCAAGCCACATCACTGCATCAGCTATTAAGAAGGGGAAACATAACTGTTACAGCTGAACCCATGACAACATCTAAAAAGCCTAAGTTTCATATATATGTATAGATACGCAGTGTTTCCTACTGTTTCTAGAGAGGCATAAACATGAATAAATGGAGGGGAAAACATGGGAGTGAACGCTGAGCTCTGCGCTTTAGAGTACTGCATTACCTCTCTTACTATAGAAGCAAATAGTTGAAGCACAAGCAACAGGTGTCTTAAGAAGAGGGGTATTGAGAAGAAGTGGAAGCCCTTGAGGCTTCATGGAGGAAGGTGAATGAGTAACCTGATGGGACAGGAGTGAGGAATTGGGGTGTACATAACCGCTGGAATGTGGAACGCACGGTGGGGGGTTTACTTGAATATGCCAAGGGATGTGGGCATCTGATGCACAGGAATCTTTCAGGTAAGGATGAAGGACTCACTGGATTTTATGTGCAGTGCAGAGATTTAAGGCTTCTGTTTACCTTTATTTGCAGGGTGAGGTGGTACTGAAGATAGCAGAAGTTACTTTTTCACAGCTTCAGGCCAGGCCTGTACACAATTTGCACAGTAAAGATACTAACTGGTAATTTGTTGTGGCTTAAGCTAACTTTCATATAACGTGGTGTATTGGAAGAGCACACTGTGAATCTGTTCAGCCAGAAGAAACTGCAGATAAAATGATATAACATTGCTAATATCTCTAGTCGTCATGATTTAAATCTCAACATGAATGACAGCCATATATGAGCAGTATATTAGAAATAGCGTTGGCAATAGTGGAACTGCTGGAAAATTATCAGTGTCAGGTAGTGGGATGTTGTATAGTAAAGCAACCTTTATGAGGGGTGTAAAAAGCTCCTGCTGGGGCTACGCAAACATGGGAATGGCCCAGAAGGACTGCATAATGAATCAATTTAAGTGTGAGAAAGTGGTAAATATTAGTTAAGAATCTTAAATCATTCTGATGATTCTGTCATCAAGTAGCCTTCAATTGCTCTTGCTTAACCTTAAATAAATTTCTTGCTTAACCCTAAGTAAATTTTAGTGGTTTGTTTGGGTCTTTAGCAGTTTGCAATATATACATACCACCATCAAAGGTTTGTAAAGCAAATACTGGTCTTCTGCTATACTAATTTCCTAACAATATTTTGCTGGTGCAGTTACACCCATTCTGCAGTTCCTCCCTGGTATAGACATGTTGGTCAGAAGTGTAGTTCGGGTTTGATTTTCTTTGTTCTGTATCAAAAGATCTATTCTTAAGTAGTGTTGTGCTGGTCAGGCTAATGTTGTAGCAAACAAAGGGTACTCCTTTCCCTTTCAGAAGATTAATTTTCCTGAATTCCTTGTAAATGGAAAACTTCTATACAGTTTAATGGAAATGTTTTTAATTGGAAATTTTTGTTAGCAATGTGAATAATGACGTATTTCTAACACATTTTTAAGCTTAACACTTTGAATAGTAAGAGTTTGGTTTATTGTATAGCTGACATTGAGAGCAGAAATGTAAATATATCAAAAGTAATATTAGATGTGGTGAATTCGGGATTTTTTTTGTGTGTGTATATAGGCTAATATAGACTATATCTGCTGCAGCATCCAGTTTCTTTAGAAAAAGAGAACTCTTTAACAAAGTCCTGCCTTTTTTTCTGGCAGATAGGTGTAAGGGGGTTTCTTTTGGGTTTCTAATTGGCATTGATACTTTCAGAATATTCTATGAAAAATATTCTTTCCATGTGATATATCTGGTTTGGAAATCATGTGGTGAATAGAGAATTTAGTTGAAAATAGACTTTATATCTGTATTTTTCCAGAAGGTATCCATTTTAGCTTAAAAATAAAACTGCTGTAAATATATTTGCAAGGTTAGGCATTTATGTTTTGTGAGCAAGCCTCTTAGCCATGTTACTTCTCTGAGTCAGGTAGCGATGCTGCTATGTTCTTTGCATCTTTGTTTTTAACCTTTATCTTCTGAGAGGCCAGTGTATTGGAGTCGTTGTCGTCCCTGCTAAGTCAGTAGTGTCTGAGGCTGGTAGAGCATCGTCTTTTACTTTTATGTCATCACCAAAATTGACTCCTATCTGAGGACTGTATGATAAGGAAAGTGACATATTTAAGATGTTTGCTCTGGGTCCTTATCTTTTGGAGGTAAAATAAACATTGAAAGTCCGAATGAATTTGGAAACCATGTTTTTTGGATCTGGAAATACATTAAATGTATCACGTGTCAAGGACAGGTTTGATTGGAAAAATTCTTTGCCCACCTGCTTCTTTCCTACTGTCTCAGAAAAAAAAACAACTAGTTGGAAATAGTACTTGTGGAGATAAAGTACTGTGACTGGAAGCTGCAGAATGAGTTTTATTAGCTCTGATTTTATTCTTGCATTCAAGTAAGATTGTATTGTAATGGGCAGAATAGATTAATCTTTGAGATGGGCAAAGGTTGAACTGATTAATTGTTACATGGTCTCTTATTGTATCAAAACTAGAGTCTGTGTTTCAGACAGAAGGGGAGTGTTGTAGGTAGCAAAGCAAAACTGAATCCGCTGCTGCTATCTTTTCTACCACCCTTTGAAGGTGGTGGGTGATAGAAGCAGCAGCAGCAGAGGTCTTAGAAATGTACTCAATGGAGTGGTAAAATAAACATAACTAATTCTCATTTTGTTTAAAGCAAATTGCTTTACTTGGTGTATTTTGCATTTTTTGATTGAAATATTAAGAAAAAAGGAGCTAATGCTGACTTTGAAATCAAAGTGGGATTCTTTTTCTTTAGATTGGATATTTTTGTTGGGTTGCCATCTCTTGTTAATCTCTAAACCAAAAATTTCAATGAAGTAGAAAAAAGAACAAGTTACAGCTGATTTTTCACACCAAATTTTTATTCTTATATTTGTAATGCATGGGGTTTTTTGTGTGTTGTTTTTTTTTTTTTTTTCTTAGTTAAACTCAGCAAAGAATCTAGGATCACTGAAGCTTTGATGGTCGGGACGCTTCTGTAATGTCCAGAGTGCATCAAACATCTCAAAGCGTGATGGTAGTCTAGGCGGTTTTTTGAACTTTAACTCTGTTGGCTGGATTGTCAACTGATAAACTGCAGTCAAAGGCAAGAGCTTGTCTTTAGGTCACAGAGAAACAGCATGCTACTGTCAGAAAAATACATGTACTAAACATAAAGAATGAACTAATAGCAGAATAGTAAGATAAGTAGATGCATGTGGCTGGTTTAGTTGAATTCATAGTGAAGAGATTTCGTACAAAACAAAGTATGATCGCAGGGTGAAAATTATATATGCAAGAGTGTCTTGACTTTCATTTCAGTGTTGTTCTCCATAATGACCTGAAAAATAGATCCCATAAATTCCTCAATGGGATATGGCTATTTTCAGTCTTTGAAATTCTAGTACTAAACTTTATTAACAGTCTGTCTAAAATGAAGGAAGATGAAACCTTGAAGCTAGAAAACTGTTACTGTAACTTTACAGTTTGAAGAGCCTGTTGGCAAAGGAAAGCTGTTACGTCTAACAATGTGCGCACTTCATTTCTTACAGCAAATTAAAGTATACTAGTACAGAGAAAGAGACAGGCATTTTTTCCTTGCTTCCCGTACTTGTCTTACACGTACAGTGCACTTATCAATTAGGAAAATGGGAGGGGCAGTAATATCATGGATAACATTCTTTAGTGCCTGGATTTTAATCTCCTTTTGCTGCAATGGAGACATCCCCAAGATGTGTGTTTGAGAGATGCTCAGAGGCAGTGGGTTATTAGCATCATCTGTGAGCCCCTGTGCCACCGCAGCCTGCTTTCTGAAGACCTGCCTGGAAGCCTCTACCCTCTTATCTGTTCCTTCCCATTTATGCTGAAAATGATATAAATTATGCAACTACTGAAAGAATTTGCCTTTTCTCTAAAGTAAGGATAGTAGTGGTCTTTCAATAAAGAAACCCATGATTTCCAAACATTACATTCCAGTTCTGCTCCCTAGGCAGAAATGCTTGATTCCATGCCTGTTAAAGTTTTGGCTGGGAGTTTTCCTGATCCTGCTTGACCTTGTTCACCAAGTTACTGGAGGTTGGAGAGCAAAATTTGTATGCATCGGTTGGTATTCCATATAAGTAAATCGTAGAATATGTATTTCTTGATTTTATGTAAGCCATGGTTTGCTATAATGCAATTTAGTAATAAGAGAAAAAAATGTTTAATGTGTGGTTATATTTTTGATAGATGGACATTGATAGAAACTTGTATGTATGACTGCTTTTGAGATATCTAATATTCAAAAAGTAAGAACTTAAGTGTACCTCAAGATTTTTTTTTAAGACTTAGCTTAATACTTGTTCAGTATGATCCACAGTTATCAGTACGTAATTTCATTTATATAAAATATTTATTGAAATTTGAGTTGATGGGTGGAAAAGGAAACTCTCATCATCTTTGAAAACTTACATTCTCATTCTGTTACTGTCTCTCCCCTACCATCCTTCCTTATTAGGAGGACTGGAATACCTTAAAGAAAATAGTAGTCGAGCACTGTCTCTGTGGCAGGCCCATCACTCAGTGCCAAGAGGAAAACTTGAGGTATCTTTGAGGTCATGAGATCAGAACATGGAAATGTTCTCAGCACAGTTCTAACGATTCTATTTTTTCAGACTGACAATTTTTAAAATAGTATTTTAAAATCACTGTATGCTTTGTTGGTTTCTTTTAACATTTATGTGTCACATAGAGGAAAATGAAATGTAAAATAACTGAGCTTTAAAATAGAGCTGGTAATTAATGTCTCTTGTGGAATACTGCTCATTTTTCTGTTATGTGATCATGGTCATCAACATATGATACAATAATTCTAAAAATTTGCTTATTAAAGCACTTGGCTTTTTTTCTGAGGTAGATTATTGGATTTTATCTAGCCTCTTGCTATTTGTGAGGCTCTTGTCAGGAAATATATGGAGTGTCTAAAGGAGCAAACATAGTTCCCTTTACACTTACATATTAAATGTATGTACTTTATTGTCTCAATCTCATCTAACTTGCTTGGGGGGCAGTAACTTCAGCTGCTGCAGCAGGATTGCAAGTAGCTCTCTACTCAGTATAAGAAGGGTAAGAATTTGTCTCAGATTTGAGTTTTGTTCTTTTACCCGAAGATTACTGCATCTGACTAATCTAAGAATGCTAACATGAAATACGCTGGTCTGTTACCTACACCATAGGCTGGTGATACTGATGTGTAAAAAACATTTTAAAACAGGCAACTGCTTACTTAAAGTGGAAAGGCAGCTCTCAGTTCTTTGTTGCAAAGCATGTAAGGAGTTGTTATTTACACAGCTGAACTTCTATTTACTCACATACCTTGGGCACCCGAATTTTGAAACAATTGTATAAATATCATGCAGGTATTTACATGAAACAAACACAGTAGATTATTCCTCTTTCCTTCCCATTTAGCCAGGTTATAAAACAGTTGTTTCAAACAAAGAGAAACAAACTCAACATCATTTTCCTTCAACAGTATTTTTTTTATATACAGTGGAAGAACAAGACAGAGCTAATTGCCTTTTTTTGGTTTGTTATGCCTTCCATCACCCAATATACATTTAGAAAAAAAAAATTCTTTTAAGTAGTTCCCTTCTTAATTATTTTCTTAGTTTTATTTTAACCTCCATGTACAGTAAGTATGCTGAGACAAGCTTTGAAAGACAGTTTTCTGTAGCACTTAGACAAGATTTTTGGTAGAAAACAATGGATAATCCTTATGGACACTTTGTGGATACCAGCAGATCAGATATTTTTGGTGATTTCAGTTATTCAATTAAAAAATAAGGTAGGTTTGTTTTTCAAAGGTATAAAACTTCGGTCATGGTGTGTTGAACAGTAGTTTCTGTGCTTTTCTGGCAAGATGAGCTCTCACCTGCAGAGGTTTTTCTCTTGAGTGGAATCTTCTCAAGAAGTCAGAAAGCTGTGGGGTTTCTTTTGGTTTTTTTTTTTGATTGCTTGGTTTTTTTTTCCCTCATGGTGTAAGTATCAGGGAGGCCTGTATCTTTTGCCAGGGGGAAGAAGGGGAGAATAATAATAAAGGTATCTTGAGTTCTTTCTATTGGAAGGTTAGATTAGACAGTGTCTCCCTTAAGATTTTCCTCCTCCTCTCCCTTCCAGTGGAGGTCTCTGCAAGGCCCTTAGTGGTGTATCATTAAGGGCACTATTGCATCATACTAAATTAGAGAACAGAGCTATTGGCATCCATGGTTTATGTTCACCTTTTACCACTAGAGCTCAATATTCTCCCTGGAAAGCTTTCTTTAAAACTGTTTTCAAATTGTTTAATAAATAAATAGATAAAAATCTTGACATGCAAAATTCCATATTTATTTCTCCATGAAGATGTATGGAGTAGTCACAGTTTAGGGAAGGGAAGTGCTTGTTCTAGCATTAATAAAAGTTTATGCAAATTGGGAAATATGACTAATAAGCTAAACTTTAACAATCAGATATTGTCCTTGAGAATTTACATCATGTAAGCCCCCAATTTCTAGGCAGTAATAGCTGCAGCTAACAATTAGTAATTGTAAAACCTGAAATAAAGTTGTTCTGCTGGTACCTGTAATTTATTTTCTAATTCCCATTTTATTTCTTTATGTAAATATACAACTTGCTTACTAATCCCCAGAAAGCAGGTTTTGAAGTAGCAGTTGTAATTTATACCTATTAGCTTGGAAAAACTATTGATTTAGTGAACTCATGGAAAATAGGTAATGGGCACCACATTTTTTCTTTTCCTGTTTTTAAAAAAAGGAGCAGAAAGAGGAAGCTGAGGAATTGTGCCACACAGCACAACTTCAGTTTCCAGAAAAATATTGGAAAGAGTAATCGAACCAAATTGTTTGTAGGCACTAGAAGATAAAAAAAAATTACTGTCAGCTAAACTGGATTTGTCCAAAACAGATAGTCAATTTAGTTTCCTTCTGAGGCAGAAAAACAGGGTATGGATAAGAAATAAATCAGGACATGTTATACTTCGTCCTCAGTAAAGCTTTTGACACTAACATGGTATTTAAGCATGCAATCGAGGGGAACATAGTCCAAATGAAAATATAGTAAAGTGGATATAAAACTGGAGCAGCACCTGTTGCAATCATGGTTATATGGAAATGGAAAATGGAAGTATATATGAAGTCGGATTTTATGGGGTCTTTCTTGGGTTCCATGCTACTTGGCACATGTGTAATGCTTTGGATGGTAAAAAACCCACTGTATTTTCTTAAATTTAAGGATATCATGAAACTGTGAGAGGAGATGCAGTTATGCGAAAGGACAAAATTAGAGTTAAAAGGATTTTGACACATTGGAGACAGATTTTAAATAAATAGAATGTGGTTTCCTAAGAATAAGTGCAAGAATTCGTGCATGTGCAGAAAAAAAATGATGTAAAGAATGAGGGTGAGGAACTAATGGCTGAATAGCACTTCAGCACCAGAAGGGTCTGCACTTTTTATTGGATGCCAGACTAGACATGGGACAGTATCAGCTGTTGCAAAAGATAATATTTGAATCTATATACAGGAGGATAGCTTTTAATACGAATCTGCATTATTCATTCAGTTCAGTCATATCTGAATTGCTAATTTTGGACCGTTGAGAAAATTACCATTTCATACTGGAAGAAGCGTGGGAAGAGTCCAGAGGGGAACACCAAGAACCGGCACAGTTAGACTTAGAATAAAAGATGGGCAAACTTGCAACTGACTGGTTTAGAGAGGTCAGAAGGGATGCATAAAAAACCTCCAGGTAAAAAACTTACATAAAACAAGGAATTAATACATTCTTCATCTTCATAAGGAGTAAGACAAGAAGTAGTAGGCATAAATGAGAGCAACAGATTTGGCACTGAGAAACCCTGTCACATTGGCTGAATGCAGGTTGTCTGTGAAGATGTGAAAGCTTCCTCAGTGGAGAATTTTAACAAGGGGTTAGATAATTATCTATCTGGAGTGTAGTAAATGTGGCTCGATCTTTGTTTGTGACTGTGACAGGAGGGATGGGCTAAATGACATCTTAAATTCTCTTTTAAGCCTCTTCTTTTCTGTGAGTTCTGGACCCTATTTCTGGATTATGTGTGGCTCCAGTTGGTAGAATAAGTAAAAGCAGTGTGATGACCAACAGTGCCAGCACAGTATTGTTTCTTAAAAGCTGATATTCCTTCTGCATTCTGGTTGTCAGCACATGTATCATGAGTAGGGAGTGATTCATGGGATAATCTAGCTCTATGGTACATAAACTATGATCTATTGATTACTGTTCGTGGGGATACAGTATGCTGAGGCACATTTCTTTCATAGTGTACTTGCCAGATTCCATGAAGAAATTAAGTCTATGCTGACAGACAGCAATTATAGGAAAGATTATGTTAATGCTTCCTCTAGAAAAATGCCTAAGTATTATCAAACATCATAGGATCTTTCTTCAGAAAAGTGTCAGACAGAGACAGCAAAAAGCTTTAAAAATACCACAGTTTTGGAAAAACCTAATTTGGAGTTTACATATGTCAAAACCAATTAAGTCTGTGACACACATCAGTCGAAAAGTAGGTTTGGAGAATTTGCCACTGTCATCTTGTCCAAAGAATTTGGAAACCTTTGATTTAACTGATTTTTAAACTGCCAAAGGAAAAATGGTCCTGCAATAGTATGTCAAATTCTATTTTTTTGTATTTTTTTTTTTTAAGTAAGACTGCCACAAATCTGCCGTGATGTATTTTTACCATTAGGAGATATTTTCTGGTTATTTATGGGAATGATCAGTTAAGTTCTCTTATCATAGTGTCATTAGAATAGTTGTTAAACATGTTCATACTTCTCTCTTGTCATCTGTATGACTGTGTGTTGCCAGATAGTCACAGCAGATGTAAGAGTCTAATTTCTATCCGGTGACATGTGTCATGTTTCATGAAAATGTGTGTGTGATTCAGGGACAAAGGATGACCCAGCAAGACCTGAGGAGTTTGAAAACGTCCTCTGGAGCTCAGGAGAATCTAAATTGCTAACTTAGGTCATCTGAATAGCGCTTTACATAGTGTCCTCTATTGATAAATTGATTTGCTTCACAGGAGGCTGTGTTTCTCAATAGCAGTATCATCTTTTCAGAAATCATGACCTTTGAGTGATACATGGGAGGGTAACTTCAAAGGTTTTGAAAGAGGACACGGAGAAAGAGAGTGAAAAATAACAGCAGAAAGCAAGCTGATTCTTTATGTTGCCATAGGGGAGGAAACATTTAGCAGAACCATTACGTAATTTATTTGTCCTTGGTAATTTTACTGTATAATTAAGGATTGTTAAAGTACTCTGGGATGAATAAGATGCAGCAGATAAAATTTTTCCCAACTGAAGAATGTTTCATTGGTCACATCACGTTTCTATTACAAAGAACACAGATGAAGTACCTGATTTTCCTTATGAAGTTCAATGGATTCAGTCTATTCATTTCCATGGACTTGTTCAAAATAATAATCTAAACTATTTAATTTGTGAGATGAGAGACATAACTGGGAGAGAAATAGCTTTTACCCTGATTTGCAAATAAAAGGATTGCATCTCTGTATTCTGCTGCCCCCTTAAATTTTTCCTCCCATTCTGTATACCATAAAGTGACATATTGTTTCTCTGATTTTCTTTTCTGGTTCTTTTAGTAGAAGTGCATGCTATGTTTTATGCAGTATCTTCTACTGGAATTTTCTTTTTCCTAATCAAAGCAGTGCTACTCTCCTTTGTTTCTTCACCCAGTTTGTTTGTGGTCTGCTGTCTCATCCCTTTGTTCATTTCTTGTTCCCTGATGCTCTATTTATTTCTTCTCTTACGGTGTTTTGTTTGTGGGGTTTTTTTTGCCCTTTCTAGTGTCTTGTTCCCTGCTCGTGTATTTATTGCAGCATCTCTTTGATTTCTTCTCCTGAATTACCTTGGTGTCAGTGTTGTGACCTGATAGGAATGTGAAATTAGAAACCTGTTTTAGTGAACAAAGCATAATGACAAGGTTTATTCCTTTGAGTTTAATATTGGAGAAAGAAAAGAAACAACATGATTAAACTGACTAGAATAAGAGCTAATAAGTACAGATAACTTTTGAAGAAGGATAATTTTTAAGAGTAATTTGAACAGTTAGTAATATTTGGAAAATGAGGTAAAGGGGTTCTGTTGCCATTGTATGGGCAAACGAAGTGTGGAGCTTGAGAGGAAAGGGACTTTTAGGTAAAAATGATATGAAATGGTTGGAAATACAAGCAGTGTTCAAGTATTTAAAAAGGTGAAGGTAAAAATGATGTGTAAAGCTTTAGGATGAACATTCACTGGCATTTTAAATTTGTTTAAAGCCCATGGAAGTGCAGAAGAGAATGAGCTGGAAGCGGGGAGTGGGGCCCACCACTCTGTCCCAGCTGTGGTCTTTCTGTCAATCCAAGTTCTTCACAATAGAGAATGTTTAAAATTAGGTACTCTATACCACAGATTCTTGTCTTGGGCAGATAACTAACAGAGATTTTATTTTGGGTTCAAGGTTTAGACTAGAACTATATAGGAGTGTAATGTTTCAATTTTCCTTTCTCTTGGATGTCAGTTTAAAATCATATGAGCTTTAAAGGCTCTAAAGATAGATACCTCAAATATTCTTTACTTTAGCGACCTGTTAAAACTATTCCATGTCAGAAGTGATGAATAGGTTTCATGGTTTCTGAGCAGGTTCCTGATCGATCGGTTGCTACTTAATGAGGGAGAAGAGCAAGAGAAGCTGAAGTCCAGCTGACTGTGCAAGAGCACACCTGCCTTTCTGCTTTACTTCATTTTCTCTGTAATGAAGGAACCAATTGGTTTAGAGCAATCAATGATAACCTGTTAGGATCAGGCAGTGTTCTGGCATTGCCAAAGCAGTTAAAATCAGCAGAGCAAGGATTATAAAGGGGAGGGGGAGGGCTGGGAGAGAAAGAGCCCAAGACTTTGAATTGAATAAGAGCTACATTTATGTTTTAAGATTGGCAAAAAAAACCCAGCTCTCTAAGGTTAAAAAGTATTAAATCATTATCGTGTTCTTTTTCGTGTGAGATGAAGAATGACAAGATGGCTCTAATTTGTCCTTTAAATTTGGTAATTTCTGGTCCTGCTTCTGTGTCTCAGGATTTCTGCATAATGTAATGTAGGTATTTGGAGGAGGCAATTTGCTTTGAAATTTCATGTTGATACTTAATCTGTCTATTGTATTCTGTACTATTAAGCTCATAATCTGTGCACCTTTATCTAACGATTCATTCCAATTGGGGAGAATTAAAAGAACCACAAACCTGTAGTAAATAACTGTAATACATAGTTCTTGTCAAGTGGTAGGTTTAGAAAGTTTGACATATGCTTTAAGATCTAAATAAGATGGGGTTTTTATGATTCTGGCAAATCTCTTACTTCCTTGTCTGGGTGTCCTTAATAGGGAATGAATTCCTTTCCAGTAAGAATTTTGGCCTTGTCAAGACCAGTATGTTTGGCAAGTTGGACTTACCTTGCATCAAATGTTAGCATTACCTGCTCCATATTTTAACTTACAAACCTATTGAATGTGAACACTAACTGGCAATATTATTGATATTTAATTAAACGCAGGGATGTCCCTTCTGCACCTCTTTCCTGCTTGCAAGAGGCTAATGCATTGTTTTGTAAGATGAATCTATTCTAAGTCAAGACATATTTGTGTAAAAAAAAAAAAAAAAAGAAAAAATCCACCAAGTGTGATTTATCTGTGTATCTGGTATTCTCAGTTTTACTTTATTGACCCACATTTCTGTGGAGGTTAACCTTCCTTTTTTTCCACCTCAAAAGCATTAGAGAACCTGAGCATATATAAAGTTTCTTTGATCATCAATTGTATGTTGTCATTTTAATCTTCATCTCATGAGCATCCTTCAGTTTATGCTTGCTGTTGAGCAGATGAGGTGCATGATCCTATTCTTTCAAGCTTTTAAAGAGTTTTTATTGGATATTTGAAATCAAGTGCTATATGTTAAAACAACTTCTTATTTTGGAATTTGAAACTCATGAGCTAACATGTGAAGTCTGTTCTAGCTGTTAACTAGCTTTGTGCTGTACACTTCAGTGATTTTAGGTATACGTATATATAAGTACATATACATGTATATATACACACCATTTAATTTTCATTAGGGAACCCCTGTGAATATGATTATGTATCCTATAATGAGTGGGAGAAGTGAAAATTTTTATGATGCCACTTTTTTGACATTATTGTTCCTTCTTCAGGAATCTTCACCAGTTAGTTTTCAGATAAAGTTGTACCAACTCTTTTTCTTTATGTTTCAATGTGTTGATCATGGAGTAAACATTCTACTTTAAAAAAAAAAATAAAGTGTGGGGATTTCAAAGGTGGTTGTTAGAACTGGTGCATTTCTGCTGTCTGTATAGGGAGCGTGCTAATGTATTTTTAAAGCCAAAGAGTATTAGAATCGTAGAATAGTTAGGGTTGGAAAGGACCTTAAGATCATTGAGTTCCAACCCCCCTGCCATGAGCAGGGACACCTCGCACTAAACTATGTCGCCCAAGGCTCTGTCCAACCTGGCCTTGAACACTGCCAGGGTTGGAGCATTCACAACTTCCTTGGGCAACCTATTCCAGTGCCTCACTACCCTCACTGTGAAGAACTTCTTCATGCCATTACCCCTTGTCCTATCACTACAGTCCTTAGTGAGGAGTCCCTGTAATCCATTAGCATTAATCCATTAACAGTAAGGAAAGCAAGTCTTGCTTATCTTGATCTCCTGATGCAAAGCTGAATTGTGATCCTATGGCACTAAGGATATTACGTGTATAAACATAGAAGAAATTCTGTAGCAGAATATTTCAAATAATCTTTGTTTTTTAAAAGAAAAAGCCACACATGAACTCACTCTCAAAAATGAGTAGTTGAAACTCTTTCATGCAAAAGCAAGGCTGCTTTTTCTAGGTCAAAGGTTCACCAGGTTTTTTTCAATCTCAGCCTTTTATTTGAATTAAGTTCAGTCTATAGTCCAAACCTTTTATTGAAAGGTAGGTCTGGAATGCCTTTTTGTGGAACAGGGCATCACAGCACGAAATTTATGTAATACCTCTAAAAAATGTATTTTTGATGATGATGATGATTTAATATTTCAAAAGTCATGAAGTTTTAACTTTTTGTTCTAATTTAAATGTCTCAGGCCTTTAGCATTAGTATTTATGAGAATGTGAGTCATTCCAAGGTTGAATTTTTTGGTGTTGCATAGGCATGTTCGTAGGGTCCGCTAATGCAAAACAAACGTGGCCATGGTGTGAGTGCAGCTACAGTGCTGTCCATTTGCAATGTAATAAAACATACTTTTGCATTTTATTTATTCATTGTACATGTCCTTTTATCTTTATACATGTGCAACATTATTGCTTTGAAACAGAGGTGGAAAGCCAAAGCTGTAGGTGTGGAACTAAAAGCATATGCACTTTCAGAATACTGACATTCTACAACAAAAGTATTATTTATTATAAGAATAGTCTTCAAATTCTTAGAAATTAACATTGGCAATGCACACCTGATGTTTTCAAAATAATGCTGCACTTGTGAAGGAGAACAAAGTTTTGTATTGTAAGAAATACAGGAAGTGTGGTAATGCCCCTTTATGCTTTTCATAATGGCCTGATGGGGCACAGGTAGGTTCCAACCAGGTAAACTCAAACATGAGATTGTTGCTCTAGGGAGATAACCAATTCTGCTGAAAGGTCTTTGGTTTTGGAGGTTTTTCCCCTTCACAGTACATGGTGAATATTTTAAAGTCTGAAGCTAAATATGCTAAGAGGTGTCACAATAAAATCATATCTCATTTGTATGGGAAAATATTTTTTTTGGTGTTATTTTAGCTGTATCATTAAATACTACTTTAGAACAAGTTCCTTTGAAAGATGAAGTATAGATGAGATGGAACTGCCTGTTTATTTTCACTGCATCTTCTCTTTTCTTTTTTCTCACCCTTCCTACTATTTCTACTCTTTAGTTATACTCATGCTTTATGTCTTAAATACCTTTCCTGAAACAGAAGTGAATGTCAAGTTTCTAATGCTAGTTGATCTTCTCTTAGCAAAGCCCATTTTGTTATGTTTGTTGCCCAAATTGCTTGTAGTGTACAGACATGCATCTTTAAATAGTATCTAATTGTAATGTTCTCACACAGTGGTTAATATATGGATGTGATTATTATGTATAGAAAATGGAATCAGACATTGGGCATATGATTTTTAGTATTCCAGCTATATAACATTAGAGCAGAAATTTGGTCATGTCCAACCACAGTATTTTTGTTTTACTTACTTATTTGTGGAAAATCAGCAAATATAGTAGAATCCCTGAGTATAAGAGATCATTTTAAATGCAGTTTGATCACGTAGAAATCTATTTCTATGGTATGTGCATATAGTACAGTTAGGCATGCACATTTTAACTTTAGCTGCTGTGGGTAATAATAGCAGGAAGGTTGTATGGATGAAGGTTTCAACTACTGAGATTCTGGGGGTTCTTTGTAAGACTTGTATGTACTTTAATCCACAATATATGATGTAAACCCAATGGTACTATGGCATTAAAGATACCATGACTTTGTTTTCCTATGCTTCAGGCACTTTTGCAAGCATGCTCCCAGACTCTTTTCCCTGAAACCAATTTAAAAGGTTATTATAAAACAAAGTTTCACTAACATTTTGGCACCACTGGCTTCTTTTGTCTTACCCATTCCTTTCCTGAGTTGATGTTAAGAATCTGAAAGTGAGATATTGAGAGTCAGCTCTATGTGTTTAGGTAGAAACACTGAGCAGCCTTCTCTGGAGTAATATTTATTTTTAAAAAAGGCAATATAAAATAACATAAAAACAATGATCAGGCAGTTTTGAGTCTGATGTTGATATAGATGATGCATTGGGAGTTGTAGGAAGTCAAGAAAGCTCTATGATCAGGTATGAAACAGATGGATAGCGTATACATGAAAGGTATACATCACATAAATCAATACCACAATTACCTGCTAAATATGGAGGCAGTAGGGTTCTTGAAGATTTCACAGTGAGAGATACACAGGGTAGTTATTGATTTCAACTAAAATTTGGAGGCTATATTCTATATAAAGATTGGGTCTGAATATATGAAATATATCATCTATTTGAGGATACGTGACCTGGAAGGGTAATAGCTCACTGAGTGCACTGCCAAGGTGAAGGGAAGTGGGCATGAGCTGAGAGGAGGAGGTATAATAAGAGAGATGAAAATGAAATGTGAAAATTTGATTTTGGGCATAGGTAAGGAAGACCGGAGGGGCATGCGACAGGGGAGCCTTAGTTCTGAAGTTCAAAGGTTCCACTCCGTGAAGGACAGAAATGAGTCACAGTCCTGTATTCCCTGTAAATTTCTAGTTAATGAAAATGCAACAATAAATAATATTGGTTGCCTGTATTTCCAAACAGAGATTTATGTTGTTATTCTGAGAATAATAACGACATTATGAAGGAAAAGATAGTATTAGCCTGATAATAGCCTCCTGGTCATAACAGACATCAATTACAGGTAGGAATAATGCACTGAAGTATAATGAAGAGCTGCCTCCTGAAACAGATTTTTGCTACATAAGAATAAAACACATAAACTACTTTTTTTAGTTGCATATCAAAATAATACAGTACTGAGTTTAAATTATCAGGTTAATAAAGTGAAGTAGATGGTTTCAAAGGTAATATAGCACTGTCAGATAAATTGAATTGGTATGCTAATGAAGGTTATGTCTACAGAATCAAGATTCACAAAACTGCATGGTATGATTCCATTGGAAGATACTCTTCACCACAGAGCATTCCTGTCACTTCTGAGGCAAGAATCATGTTATTTAGAGGAAAAAATCCTCTTGAAGATGCAATACAAGCTAATGGCAGTTGTTCCAATGTAATGTTGTAATGATCTAACGAGATTTCGAATATGAGAGAGTTGTGTATGTACATAGCCACTTTGGGAAGGCTAGGTACAAGGTATTAACAATCGAGAGCTATCTGATACCAGAGGGTAGGTATAGTGAAACAAGCACATGAATACACCAGCTCAGCACTTCTTTTTCCAACTGAAATGTGTGACTGCAGGTTTATGATAGGTTGTAAGAGCCAATATCCTAAATCACTGATTTCATTCTCACTGTGTCACTTGCTATGCAGCATAGGGACTATTGAAAAGAGTTTGGGTTTTTTTCTTTTTTCTGGTGGGTTGTTTTAATTTTTGTTCCCTCCCTCCCTTCCCCCCAGACTGGAGCCTAATACAGTACATTCATGAGTAATGGAAATATTTTGGTGTTGTCATTAAGCTGGGAAAAGAAGGCTTATCCTTGCTGAGTATTACGTGTCTTCTGGACTGGAAAACCAAGAGGTTTATGGAGAAGAAATAAGTTAGTTATATTAGAGGATCCTAGGTAGATTATTAAATTTATTTAAGGAGCCTTTATTTTGTCATAACTTGGCTCTAAGCTTATCAGTTTGCAACTTGCAGCAATTTCAGTACAATTTTTATATGCAGTGAATTTGTTACTCTTTTGAAACAGTTGATGAAACCTTCTCTGGCAGTCTTTAATAAATAGATAGCTAAAAGGATGATGCCTTAATGCATTCTGTCTCTAAGCAGGTATCCAGACAGAGCTGTATTTGATTCCCAAATAAAAGATTCTTTGTTCATGGTGATAGAAGTTATTACTCTAGGGTTTTTTCCTATGGTCATAAAACTTCTTTCACTGCAGAAGTAGTCATCCTGCACCTGTTAGAAATATTTGTGCACAGGCAAGTACTGACTTTTCATGTTCTTTCAATGCTGTGGCATCTGTTGTTAAGTATTTGAAAGGTATTGCAAAGGAAGATCAAGGCAGATTTGTTGTTGCTGATAGAAAAACGCAATATGATCCCCTCTATCAGTGCTCATTACTTTCACAAAATTCTCTCTGTAGATGTGTTCACAATGGTAATGCCCTTCACTGCAAAGCAGTCTGAGTGTGCTGTGTTGCTGGTGTTCTGTTGCGTTAAGCTTTGGTGACCTGAAGGTGTTGTATAAATGACAAATTGCTGCATTCACCCCAGTGAGATACTTCTTTCACTGCTACAGGTGGTAATGGGTGACAACCTGTAACTCTCTGTTTTTCCTGTAAAAATCCAATAACTGGTGAAACATTAGTTGAACGTAAATGCATCCTAACTTCTTAGTTTTTCAGTGGAAATACGTTGTTTAATATCTTGAGACAAAGCGAAAGGTAATTCCTTCGTTCAGCTCTCTTCCCTAGGTACTTCTGGCTTGTCTTACATGGCTTGTCTTACATGGCTTGAGCTGCATATGTTGACAGAAATAGTGGAAGCCTTGCGGTGGATGTCTGAAGGAGTTACGTTAATATAGAAATGCATGCAAAAGTTTAATTTATTGCACCTTGACTTTTTTGCAGGTATTGATAAAGATGTTCACTTGTCTTTCATTTGAGCCAGAATCATTAGCAAACTATGCCAGTGCAGTGAAGAAAAGGTGTGAGCCAAAGAACACACAAAACCAAGCTGATTTCCTGAAATGTAATGATTTTGATCATTTGATGAAAAATATTGCAACTCCAGCTGTTAGACGTAGTGTGTTCCAACAGAATGAAACTCCATGGCTAATTTTCAGGTGCTTATTTATTATGATGGATAAGTATCCCCTAGAAGGAACCTATCTGCAAGTCACTGTTGAGCTAATTTTGGATACTTAAGATAAAGAAACAAGGTTTAAAAGAAAAGTCTGACTTTATTTTTCTGGTTACAATTTATTCTGTTCGTCTTCCATTGCCTCCAGATTTATTTTAGGGTTTATGACATTAGATTTAAAACAGTTTCTTATTGTTAGATGCTTTACCATGTGAAGGGAATTAAATGACTGGTTATTAAATGAAATTGTTCTGTGGTTAAGGATCCAGTTGAAGAGACCTGAATTCAGTAGCTCAATAAATATATTTCTGTCTTCTGCAGGTCTGCTCACCTGCTCACACATTTTAGTGGCATAGTTCATAGACATGTCAAACATAAACTATTTTCATACTGTAGGAGATAGAGAGCTAGATTTTAACAAAACGATAAAATTTCCTCGGGGCTGTGGCACCCAATGTACTGCCTCAGCCTGATGGCAGTGTTTCAGAGAGCTAATATCCATTGTAATCAGTTGAATTGGTGCAGTGTTGTAAAGTGCTGTTTGGAATTAATCAAACAGTTCTCCTGATTGCTTATTAAATAAATCAGCAAGAGAATTGTGGCAAATCGTGTATGATAAATGTGGTGCTTCTCTACAGCTAAAACAAATCACAAAGAAAGTAAAAAAAAGAGGAGCAGCAGGAACAAAAAATATGTTAGAGTAGCTGTCTCTCTTAAATGCTCTGTCTTTAAAATAACCATAATTCAACTCTTCTCACAGGAACTCAAGTTTCTGGAGACTTTATTATCTGTATACAAATACTGGAAGTCATCTTGTCTGCCATCTCACTGCTGCTAAGCTGTGTAGGAGTGTTTGTGCAGGTGAAATGTAGACTTACTTGTAATCCAAATTTATGATCTGCTCTCACCACGTTATCTATTATTTCGCGTAAAACACAATTAAAAATAACTAGACCTTTGAAACCTAAAAGATTGAATCTGTTGCACTGTCCATTACTGATGAACAATTCCATAAATAATTTTTTTGTCCTTTATTTTATAGCTCAGTTCAGACCTGCAGTACTTGGCAGTTAGGTCTTGAATATGCTGGAAAGTAGCAATTAAGGTAGCAACTATATATATGTGTGTAGCATGTGATACTGCCAATTGATAAAGTATCAGATTTTTCTCATAAAACTTAGAACTTAGTGAATTTAGAAATTGATCAATACTTTCACTAATCTGTCTCACATCAGACATTTGTTTCACCAATATGAAAAACATCTTAAAATTTCCAATGAGGCTTCTCTTCTATTTTGTAGTGTCTGATTGACATGAGAATTTGAATCTTCACTGCATAAGGTCTAAAATGCATCTAGAGAGTGATTATAGATAAGAGTTTGGCTAAGCTGCGTGTTGTCAGGAGCAGAATAGGTGTTGCACACTTTAATTAAGTTAGGAAAAAAACACCAAAGCCGTGAGAACTCGCATTCCACTAGTTTAGGTAGGGCATTACTTTTGGTTTTTATTTTTTAGGGGGTTTTCTCCTGCAAACATTGGTCCATTGAATACTATGTTGGTCTTAATAACTGTATGATCATATCTTTAGTTAAGGAATCAATTAATAAAGCCATCATTGACTCAGATATAAAACACTTGAATATTAACATTGAATGTTTTATCATAAGTGTTTTAAATGTCTGTGGCAGACTCAGCTTAGTGAATTACCCCACATTTCAACATTTCAAAATTGTTTATGCAGCAAATTAAAATTGAGCCATCAATACTTTGCATCGATTTTCTAACCACCTCCAACTATAGGGAGTTGTATTCATAGGTACAAATTTGGAAATCATAAAAATATTGATGAAAAAGTATGGTGATTTTTATGTTACTAGTACATAGCTAATTCCACTTGGGTATAGCTTAGCACTTTTCTGATATAATCATAACAAATGCTAGGGTTCCTTGCGTATATCCTTGGATATATTTCTCAGTAAGTGAAAAGTTATACTGGGAGAGGAGGGGGTGTTTGGTGGTTTTGTTATTGTTCTTGTTGTTTGTTTATTAATTGTAACCTTACATTCTTCATGTGCATATATGACTCCCTTTTGAGAGCCCCAGAGGTCTTCTCTTATTCTCTTCTGCTTATATGCGTAAATACCGAGGGTTGCTGTACTTCTGATTAATAATGATTCATCCAAACAAACCTTATGTAAAAAGGGTTCTTTAAGTAATTGCCGTCTCTTCTCTTTTTTATTATTTTCATCCTCTTTTAAAAAATCCACCCTTCTTTAGAACCATGTCAGATATTGAGACAGCAAAGCTAAATACAATTTTCTGTATATATCTTCACTACAGTTTCATAGGAAGTATTTCTGAATTCCTTGGGTTTTAAATCATAGGTCAAAACACCAATTATTTCTTTGCTGAGATACCTTGATGAAGGTTGATACCTTGAGCACACACACTTGCTTCTAGATCACATTGTTCTAATACTTCTCAAGTGTTTCTTTGCCATATTAGCTATAGTCTGATTCCAGCCTAGTTTTATGTAGCTATTACAGAGGTGTCCTTGGACCAAGAAGTAATTATTGCATGTTAAATTCACAGGCTGGTGGAACATGAGAAGTGTTCTCCAATTTCACTGAACAGAACTTTTCTCTATTTTCTTTTATTCAATATGTTTAAAAATGTGGAGGCTACAATATATCTGTATAATGAAGCCTAAGTTAAATTGACACAAAGTAATGAAACCACATCAGGGTTTGCTGTGATTCAAAGAAAACAAAGTCCTGTTGAAGATTATGTGCACTTCGAAAAGAATATGGCTCCATGTCACACCAGCCTGGAAGGTATGAGAGCAAACTCATGTCTGCTTTCTGCATCCTGTGTCCGCTTTGTGCTAGAACCAGACTTCCTTAAGAACAGTGCTTTCTTCTCTATTTAAAAGAACTAGTTTTCCCTGTTTATTCTATTTTTTTCTAAATTTAACTTATTAGGGTCCCATTTTGTGTATTTAACAGAGATAGCATATGGACAAATAAAGGTGGTACTTAAGTTGGGTTTGGCTGCAAAATCAAATCAGGGATAGGGTTAGTACAGATTTCACGGCATCAAAATCTTACTGTCTTCTCCTACTAGATTTCGAATTCATGTGGTGGAAGTCTATTATGAGATTAAATGAAATTACAGATTCCTGCCCATATCTAGGCAGGTTCTAGGATACAGGACTGGTTTGGGTTGAGATCTGACCTGAAACAAAACCTTCAGAGCCAGGTTCAGGTTTGAGAAATTGAATGGAACTATAGGTATATGATATGAAGATTCAGATTCAAGCAAGTTTTTCTCTTTTTGGGGGGGTGGGGTGGACGTGGGAGAAGGGAAATAAAAAAGCAGGAGTGAAAAAACTTGAAAAAACTTACTATTTTAAAACTCATTCTTACATATGGAATACAAATATATTATCAGATCCTACAATGTTACTTATGTTCCCATGCACATCAGAAGCATTTGTTCAGAAACATGGTATGCTGCTTATATGCAGTACACAAGCAATTATATATACTGTGTAATTATTGTATATCAATAGTTTTAACTTCTTGAATGCTGCAGCATAGAATACCTGGATACGCATTTTACAAATTACAAAGAGAAATGGTTTTGCTTTCAAATTGCTACACTGTTTCTTGTATTTGCATGAATTTCAAAGGTGAAAATATTTGTTCCTCTACAAGATTTGCAGGTGTATGCTTTTCCTACTAGAGGTCAGTGAGTTGGGCTTCTTCTGCCTTGAGAAGAGAGCCTTATAGCAATCTTCCAGTACCTAAAGGGGGCCTATAAGAAATCTGGAGAGACTTTTTACAGGGGCATGTAGCGGTAGGACAAGGGGGTGTGGCTTTAAACTGAAAGAGAGTAGATTCAAATTAGACATTAGGAAGAAATTGCTCGCCATGAGGGGATGAGGCACTGGAACAGGTCACCCATAGAAGCTGCCCCATCCCTGGCAGTGTTCAAGGCCAGGTTGTATGGGGCTTTGAGCAGCCTGGTCTAGTGGAAGGCATCTCTGCCTGTGGCAGGGGGATTGGAGCTAGATGATCTTAAAGATCACTTCCAAGCCAAACCATTCTATGGTCTCATCTTGCGTGTTTTGATTTATCACTGTTTTCTATATTTGCAGCAGGGGTTTCCTTTGGTATGAAATAAACTCTATTAGACTTTTTCATCTAAATGCAGGAATATTTGTCTCCTGTCAAAAGAGATGCTTTCCATGTTTGTTCTTGTTTAATTGTTTAGTTTATATATTTACTTATAGCTACTGTTTTTCTACATGATTTAATAGATTTAATAGATTTTTTCCTCCTTGCTTTTTTTTTCTGTCTTGTTGCCATGCGTCTGTTGATTCAGCTGTGTGAGTCTGAAGGATTATATGTTTTACGGAGTTGTCAATAAATGGAGTTTAGATGGTGGTGAATAGCACTGTTTCCTTTTCCACTAGAAGGGAAACAGAACGTCTTCTAATGCCCTTTTGTGGGGGACTGTATCTCATGCATCTCAGTGGCAGTGATCAGAATGTGAATGTTAGCAGTTTCCAAGTAGTTAGAGGAGATAGAAATACGTAGGACTAGCACTGGTCAATCGTACCACGTGCTCCACAAAGGAACATTAAATGCCAAGTTCTTTAGAGTTGGGTTTGCACATACTGGATTTAGTGATTTTAGTTTGCTGTTGCTCTTCTGGGTTGCTTTAATAGCAACTTGTAGTGGATATCAGTGCAAAATACCAGTTAATTTCCTTTACCTCTCCTTACTTAGTCTTCTTTCTTAATATTCACAAGGGATTGGAATCTGTGCTTAATATATTCCAGAGTTTCTATCTTTGTGGTATTATTATAATGATTATTATTATTTCTGAGTCAACTCTTTGATTTTAGCCTATTGTTTAGTGTTCTCCTCATTAAGATGTACTGCTACAGTATTTACAATGTCTTCATTTCACTTTTCTGAAACAGGTTATGTACGTTCAATACTGCTCTTCATTGGTGATATTTGAAGTTCAGATATGGCTTGTTTACCTGGTGGTACTAGGCATTTCTAATAAATTCTGCCTTGAAGGAAGATTATCTCTACAATCTCAGGCTATGGAGTCTTTAGTATCTTGCATCAAATGGAATAATAAACTACAATTTCTGTGCAAAATCCAAGAATTTGATTTTAGAAGTTAGAGTGTTTAAAGTAATTTTGAAGATTGCATTAGTTTTAATTTCCACCAAGTAGAAGATTCAGGCAGGAAATCATGCTGATCATTCACCTTCAGAGAGATAAGGAAAGAATAAAATATATGTATTGTACTGGGGAGAAAGGATGGGGTTTGTCATATCATTATGTTCTACCTTGCAATAATATTACATGGAAATAATATGCTTCAGAAGATCAATGTATACATTATTATTTTAATGGGTGGGATTTTGTTTTATATTACAATAAAATTTCAGCTGTCCAGCAATGTGAATCATTGTCACCTATTGTTCAAAATAACTGGTAGGCTATTTAGCATACAAGAATAAGCTTTGTGCCTTTCTACCTGTTGGCAGAGAACTTTGCTAACCTGCGGGTGATACGTTATTTAACCTAAGTGTGTGGTATGATAAAGATGCTTTTCCCATGGCAAACTATTCCAGTCTTGTGTGTCTTTCACCTTCTCGGTATATTTCAAAAAACCCCAAACTATAAAAGCCAAAAACAATCAAGAGCTTTGCACCAGTGTCACAATTTCATAACACACACAAACAAAAAAAAAAAAAACAAACAAAACAAACCAGAAAACCCCCAACCTAAATAAATTAGCTTTTATAAGTAATTATGAAGCAGTTTCTTGTGTTTCTAGTAATATTATTACTTTGTTTATTCTCTAAACTCTTTAAAGCAAGGAAGCATAACTGAAGCATGTCAAAATATCTCCATTAGTAATGCTCTGTTGGTTAGCCTGGAGCTGGTTTTGTCCAAGCAGCACAGCTCAATCAATACCTTTCTTGTCTGAGGGAGACAGGGAGTCTCAGTGGCGAGCCAGCCTCTGCATGTGCTTAGAAACATTCCAAGATTACTCCTGTGTTCAGTTCAGTTCTGTGCTTCTGATACTGCATAGAATGAGAACGTTTACTGTTGCTGAATCCTGGTCGTTGCCTGTGTGTTTAGGGTTCCTACTGTATTTGTGAATTGACAGAAAGAAAATAATCTGAAAAGACTGAACTAAATGCATCTGTGCCTTCAAGGAGGAGGCATACATCAGCTGAAGATGTCTGTTAGACCTCCTAAAAGCTTCTTTCAAATTTCAGGTTAACTTTCTCTGAACAACAAAATCTTAGTCCTCTGAATAATTTGATTATAATCTTGTCAGTGGATTTTCAGTGCCAGCTTTGCTAGGTCAGCTTTGTGAGCAGAAACCTTGGGGTCTTGCTCCTGTGTATCCACCATGCTTTTGCTATGGCTGTACCTGGCTGTGTGCCACTTGAAAAGCAGTGCAATAACCTCATCATGTTATGAAAAACTGAGGCTGGTAGAGTTCTGCCTTCATAATGTGAATCCCGAAATGTGGCATTTCACATACAACCTTTTTCAGCAACTGACATGGGCAGGTCTGGGGAAAAATAAAATGCTGTTTCTCTGACTCTCAGCAAAGATTCCTGTGGTACTTTTTGCAGGCACTCGTCACAGTTACATAGTGAGGGAACACTTCTGCTTTAGCCCTAAATATAGCTTTGCCTTCTTTATGAAAAATAAGTATTTTCTTCAGTTTTGCCACTTTTCATTTTTCTATATAGAAATTTTTCTACATTCCTACTTGCAAGAAATTTGCTACTGTGATAGTTAATAGATCTGTGAGATAATATTCAATATGGAATAGCTTATCATTCTTCTTTGTTTCAAGTCATGATAATTAAAATATTTTTAAGTGAAATTTTGAGCATATTGTATATCAGTTTTATAATTTTAATCAAAATATATAGTAATTGCTTTTTTAAGTTAAGTTATTCATAAGCTTACAGGAGCAGTGGTCAAAAACATTGGCAATTTTAGTGGTGATATTCAGGTAACTTAGTTGTGTTTTGCAGTCATTTGCATGTAATGGGTGGATTTTTTTTATGCATAGTAAAGACAAATGAGTATCAGTAATAACAGTCATTGAAGCTTCCTTTTAAGAGGTCTTTCATAAGGCACTAAAGTGAAGTATAGGAGGAGGTTGAACATTAGTAAAGAGCTATGAGGATTTTATTGTCTATAAAAAAAATCTCAGGACTGAAAGCTGTGTATCTTTTCAACTTGGTATGATGAAGAACATAAGCCAAAATGATGCTGTTGGTGAATGGCCATTATGTTGGAATTATAATTATCTTATATAACTGAAAGGTTGTTTTATACAGCAGACTGAGGATATTAAGGTTCATACATCCTAATACTTCTTAATTGAAATGAATTCATTTAATACAAAATTTTCTGTGGTGTGGGTAGCCCATTTTATGGGGTAATGATATTTGGTTTAGGTAGTTTTCTCTGTTGCTTGTTCAACATTTATTGAGATGGTGTACAACATTCCATTTAGGATTTTTCAAAATTTATAGTAAGAACTGTTGAATCTCTTCAGAAATTGGCTGAATCAGACTGAATCAGAGGTTAATGGCTGTTTATAGAAGGTGAAGCCTCCAGAGTAATACTGAAGGTGAATAGGTTACAGTGTTCAAGAGCAGCTCTATTTGATTTTCAATTAGAGTCTAGAAGTACAAGTTATATAACCAGAAATGGAACCCAGAGCTAGCTCTGTTTCGTAACACTTGACTGATCAGAATTATTTTTTTGTTATTAATAAAGGATATACCAGCAAAGACATTGATACCCTCTATATCCAGTGTTAGAATTAGAAACAGTCATGTTGAAATGGAATTAATTTTTGGCTTCTGCAGAGAAGCCTTGCTGATTTGTTGGGGTTGTTCTGCCTGTATGAAATCTTTCATTCTGGTGCAGAGTAGTTGATAAAGGGAATTATTATTGTTATTTAAAGCTTCCATGAGCACACATTTGCACTAACAGACCATTTCTGAACCAGTAGGTCCCTCATTTTGCTTTTTTTGGCAAAGTAGTCCAAAAAGATATTTTTGATAGATGTCACAACTCTTTAACTATGTTGGTTTTTTTTCTTAAATCATACTAGAGACAGCATCCTTAGTAGATGGAAGTTTGCTGTGAATTTTATATGCTTTTAACTCCTTTTCTTATTTTATTTTTTAACAGTTACTCAGTTCTTACAGATGCGCACAATACAGTCCAACCGATTCATTTGTATTTTAGTGCATAGAAGTTTGTCTTGCTTAACCCACGCTACTTACATTTTATTTTTTTTCTTTTCTCTGTAGGTATATTCGAATTGTTGGGACCCACAACACAGTGAACAAAGTTTTCCACATTGTGGCATTTGAATGCATGTTCACGAACAAAACGTTTACTCTTGAGAAAGGTCTGATAGGTAAGAGATAAAACTGTTCTTTTAGACATGAACTGTTGAAAATGCTTGCCTTTTAAGACTGGCCATCACCACACTCCTACTCTACTGCTTTTCCCACACAGAAGTCTCTAATTTGAGTTAAGTGATGCTGTAAGCATAGAATTGGTTGGCTTGTTCTTGTGACTTCTTTGAAATTCCAGTTCTGTGGATTAATTAGTGATGCTGCAGGAATGCTAAAGTTCAAAGTAAATCAACTACTGCTGACAAAGTCATTGGTAATTGAGTCACTCTGTGCTGCTAATCTGATTTTTCTTTGCATGTCATTGCTCTTGCCTCCCACTAGGTTACCTTGAGTTCTGTAATGAGGATGGAGTAAACCAGAGCTATTTATTGCAGTGAAGATGGATTTAGGCATTTAGGGACTCCTATACAGCCTAGTTTCAGCTGCTGAAAGTAAACTCTCAGGTGTTGATTTTCCCCCAAAGAGTCATAGACACACATAACCATGGCAGAACGTTATATTGGCTGCCCTTGTTCTCAGAGCACCACATTGATGGAGCTCTGTTACCTCTGGAGAGCTGAACAGTTTATATAATACTGATTTAAGTACCTCTACATAGTGCTGCATTACTTGAGGTATAAATCCCCAAGAGACCAACAATACTGAATGATAAACTATGTCAAAGTAAGGTTTAATATCTTCTTTTTAGTAGTCCAAACAGATTGATTTCTGTGCTTTCTTCTATATAAACTCATGCAACTGAGATCCTGAGATCACTGGGAAGAGTTTTGTGCCCCTTTCAGTAGTTGTCTAGGTGAGGGTTTCCCACAGTTTTTTCTGGCATGAAATTGAGAATTCCAGCAACATTCCTAAGTTCATGCTGGTTTTAAACATATATTTAGATTTTAATTTGGCACGTAAAATAGATGGGAAAGAATACAGTTTTCAAAAAAGAATGAGAGAGAAGATACCAGTAAGACATTTTTCTTTTCTTTTTTTTTCCTTTTTTTTTTTCTGAGAAAACTGTAATACTCAGCTGTGAAAAACTGAGGACCAGTTCCTTCAGCCCATGCCCCATGTGTTACACAAAGGCATCGTATGGTTACAGCTGATATCATGAGGTTTGCTGTGTAATTTAATGATTTATTTTTTTTTTAAGCATAGAATAAGTAGCCTGACAAATCCCACTTGACTAGTTTTTGTGTTATGTAGTCCCAAAATGTTAAGCTGTCCCTTAATACAAATAGAAGTTTTCCTTTTATTTTAGGGAGTTTGCAAATAGTATTGCGATTGCTTTTGACAAGAAAATAGAACGAACGTTAAGGAAGAACTGCGTTTAAAGAAAGCATCTACTCTAGTAAGCTAGCTAGTGCAGAAACAAAATATTCAAGTTTATTAAAACCTTTGAGCTAAATTTCATATTTATCACTGCCAGCTATGAATTTTTAAAAACTTTGTACAAAATCAGAGTTACTGTGAGCAAATAAGTGGTGCATAGATCTATATGTATTTGGTTTAAGATTATCCATCTTACTTAGCAAATACTTAATTTAGGACACAAGTATGTATTTGCTTTCTTCTTTTTTTTCTTCCTTGTGTTAACTTAAAGATTGTTTGGTCATAACAGTAGTTAAAAGTAGTGAATCTGTGTATGTTCATGAAGTGTACTTGTACCATAATTGACTTGTGTCTCAGATACTCAGTGATATTTTGTGGCTTAGTGAGCATTTTGGTGAGACAAACTCTTTGGTGTATTTCAGCATTTCATGTGTTTTAAAGATAACCTAGGGGATGAAGACTTTATATGGCTTAGTTAAAATCTATGTGTTTATGAAAATAGTTACAGAATCTTGCAGGGAAGTAGGGTTTGGACTACATAATAGTAAGTATCCATTGTTGTTCGTAGTTATCAGTGGAACTATGCTGTCATTCAGTATGGTTAATCAAGCTGTTGTACCTGAGTCATTTGAAGTGATCTACAGGAAGCAAAGTGAGGCCCATAGGGCTTTATAGCTTTTTATACTGAAGGGATGGTAGCTAATGCAATTGGTAGGAAATTAAAAGAGAATTCAGTGAGTAGTTAATTGAAAGAGGGGTATAGACCAATCTCCAATAGTAAATAAGGCAGCAACAGTTGGATATATATGTATGACACTGCAGAATTTATGGTGAGAAAGGGGCAAATTGAAAGATCTGGGAACTAGTTGTGGCCAGTCTAGTCATGAAATGGTGCAGGGTACAATAGCTGTTCCACCAGAATTTATGACCATCAGTATTACCTATTCAAAAATGTTCTCAGCAGCTCTGATACAGCAGGTGACCTTCTGTCCATGTAGTGCTTTGTTTTACATAGCTGTGATTGTTACTGTAAGCATGTAACAATGTTGTCTGGTTTCCTTGAACAAGCAGGCTATCTCAGTTTCTCTTCTGTAAAAAAATCTGTATGACTACCAATGGGGTAGTTGGCACAGATCTGTTCTATTGCTCTAATGAGGATTTGCAATGTTTCTTTCTATTTCTGCACTGGCCAGATAGAGTAAAGTGAACTGTGAAAGCACTTCGGAAAGCTCCACAAAATATGTCAAAATGCAGTTATCAGACTATGTTGCTTTAAAGCTTGGCTGTGTGGAAGCTTTCATCCTCAACCGTTGAAAAGCAGTATTAGGTAAAACTATTGATTCAGTCTTTATCCCGGATGGTATCACATGTGGTATTAGATTAGGTTGGAAGAAACGCAGCTGCTGTATCTATAATCTGTTTTATTAAGAAAATGAAATGTTGGAAAGCCCTTGAAAGCCATATGGTCCTTTCAGAAGGACTTCGTGACCCTTAGTTCTACCAAAACAACACTGAAGATAACATGCAATGAGTTTGTCATTTGAAACCTCATTCCAAAGAAATAAGGCCACAGAGATATTTGTTCAGGGGTCTTAAATGGAGATTTAAGGCAGTTATTTATTTAATTTTTGTGAAACCTATTCAACTTGGTCAGAAAGCTGTATATACAAAGGAAGTAATTTATCAGATGTATTACTACTGATACATAGTATCTATGTAATGGCTGTCACTGTAAAGTGAAGATTAGAAGGCTGGTAAACAAATAATAAAAATGAAGCACTGTTTCCTGATAACAGCAATTTTATGTTCATGTGGTTTTACATGTAAGGTTTTCATGACAAGTTGTTGACTTGACGTATTACATTTAGAAGTTAATATGGAAGATGATTTATACAGTTACTTTGTACAATACTGTATGCAGTACTGACATGACCCATTGGTAGTTGAGAAGCAGTTTTGAAGTAAACATAGCAGGAAATGCTCTTTTTAACACTGTCTGGTGTTCTAGTATTGGTTTACCCTTGGTTGTCTTGTAAAATGAGGTGATAGAAATTGATTCACTCATTATTCCCTAACACAGACGTTGGGGTTGAGACGTCATTTTCCTTTCGACATAGTATTATCTCTAAATGTGTAAGTATGTAGCACTGATAACTTACTCGTTTCATGAGATTGATGTAACCACTTTATTTAACAGGGATGTAAATATATTTTACATCTTGAAAGTGTAGTGTTTGCTTTTAGTGAACTTCCACTTCTGAAATTTTGAATGGCCTTTAGTCATTAATATTTAATCTCGAATCCAAAACAAACGAACATTTTCACAAGCTAGAGACTTACTCCTTTGGAAGCTGAAGCAGTATCCAGTGTGATGTGCTGTTTTGTAAAAGCATCAAACCTACTCAGTGACAAGAAGCTGCAGCAGTGGATCAGGGGCTGCTTCTGTGTAATGCCACTTTTGGTTTGGGGGTTTTTTGGGGGTGGGAAGGGGCTTGTGATTTTGCTTGGTTTGGGTTTGGGGTTTTTTCACCTAAATAGAGGAACCAATTCCTCTTTTTCTGCCTCAAAGGAAAAAAATGTATAACTTCGCTTAGTCCTTTAATTAGTACTTGGTGCTGTGGGGCAGTCAGGGACTATGCAGGCTTGTCACTTGACCAGCCTACCATCCTATTTTGAGCCTGGTTAAGGTCATAGGGACTGCAATGTGAAAAGCTTTTATATGAAGTTGTGTTTATCTGTACTCTGTCTCAGTCTATCAGACTATCTTGTAACTTGTACATTGCATATGAAAGGAGAACAGTGAATAATGACTGAAGAGCAGGAGATGGATATAAAACACTGGAATGTCCTTGGTCACCCTCTGGGGAATGCTGTTTAGTACTTATGAATCATTATGAACCTTCATTTGTGTGCTGTCCAATGCCTCGGAACTTGTTTTAAAAGAGAAAAAATGAAATGAATAAATAATCATTCACTTGGCTTTTACCTCTGGCAGTTATTTAAAAAAAATAATAATAAAATATGTAACAGAGAGAAACCAGTCCTATCAGTTTCCTAGTGTGTGGTTCAGCTTTGTAAAAGACTGCTTATGTCTCTCCAAGGAAGCAGTGAGAGATGCTATTTTTTGCATCTAGTTTAATGTTGACTTCACATAAAGCTATCATATTTTGTTTCTTCTCATTTTTTAAAGGTTAGCCTTCTTTTGAAACCATGTAGGTTTAGCCAGCAGTGTAAGTCAGCTCTCCTGCAAGCATAGCCTTAGGAGATTATGAAAATTTGAAGATGATCTAATACTGCAAGGATTTTTTCTTTTCCTCTTTCTGTGGGAAAGGACAGCCACATGGTCGGTTTAGCTACTGTTACCCATTCTTCAACAGAAATCTGTATCAGTTACTGGGTTTCTTTCCTCCCCCCTTTATCTTTTCGTCCTATTTCCAGTGCTGCAATGAGGGATGTGTACTTTCTAGGGCTCTTCTGAAACAATTGCTATTTCTGAGAGCATTCTTCAGGCAGAATGTTTAATGAAAGAGCCCTGTAGCTAGCGAATTAAAAGTATGGCTAATTCTTATGACCTAATTGCCTTTGTTCTAATTTATTGGATCAGAAATCACAAACACTAGCAGCTGTCAACTGAAAAATCAGACTTCTCTGAGGTTATTTGATTAAAAACTAACAATTGGACATAGACAAACGAGTTTTCTTTTCCAGCTAAATATGGCTTGCAGAAAGCTTTTCACTGAAACAGGTGGAAATACTGTTGGTATTTGTTTGAATTTGATATTTCTTGATTGAAGATTCAAATAAAATGTAGCAATGTCATCAGCAAGTTTCATCTCAAGAAAATAAAGTGTATGGGGACTTTGTATTTTTAGTTAACTGAAAAGTCTATAAACTTAGTATTTTCTGCCATGTAGCAAATAAACAAGTGCTAATTCATATACTAATTAAAGATTAGACTTAAATCTTTTAGCATGTGGAAAACAATGAAAGCAGAATGCCCAACATTCTTTTAATTATTTAATACAATAAAAGCAAGCCCTAGGATAATTCTGACATACTTAAGTCTTTTTGTTGTGGGAAGGGGTTTTTGTGTTTGGTTTTGTTGTGGGGTTTGTTATGGTTTCTTTTCTCTCTCTCTGCTTGCTTTTTTCTAATTGTCACTTTCTAGACAGGAAACTTCTGTCAGTTCAGTAGATGGTCAGGTAGAGAAGGAACATGATTTTGCAATGAAAAACGGAGCAATTGAAAGCTGAGCATTTAACAGATGTCAGCAGGAGAGAAAAATCACTTCTTCGTACTGATTAAACATAGTAAATTAAATAATAAAGAAAATATATTTCTTTCTTTATGGTTATGATTTCATAAGTGCCTTAAGAGAATTCAGTAAAATGAACAGTTGTTTTGCAGTGATGACATTTGAGCTGAGAACTTTTGACTGACTGTTGCCTAGAGTGCAGTATAAATATGTTCAACAGTCCATAATACTTTAAGTTGCTGCCTTCGTTTAAAATAAGACTACTTAGTAGATCTGCTGTTTCTCTGTATGTTTATTTTAGTAACTGAATTAAGGTACATTAATGCTGGTTTTGTGAGCTGGTGCAGGAATCCGCTCCATTTTGTTCCTTCCTGTGTTACAAAGAGTTGTTTGAGGATTTTCTGTAATTCCCACCTCCTGCCCTGCCATGTTAACCAACTGATTGCAGTGAAGTTACAGGGGATGGACAGAAAGCAAAACCTGACCTGTGCAGACTGGGAGATCAGAGGAAGTATTTTACACTCAGATACTGCATTTATTTTTTTTTTCTGAGTACTTCAGGGGGAAAAAAAGGTCCTATGGAAAATCAAGTGTTCTAAAAATTAAGGAGAAGAAGAAGGAAAATGAAAAGCCTAATGAGTGATAAATAAATATGACTGAGACTACTGCACGCTCCTAGTACATTTTTCTCCTGCGGGATCTCTAAGGACAGTTGAATAACGTATCTGTCTTATCTTTAAATATAGCCAGTATAGTTGGCCCTTAGGCCATGCCTTGAAAATGACAATCCTTTATAAGAATACTATTCCTAGAATTAAATATACTGCCAAGCTGTTCATTGCTTCATAGTGTAGTGTAAGACTAGGAGACAGGAAAGGAAGTCTTAATAAATATTTTGATGCTCCTGTCCTGTAACCTCAATCATCTCCTCCTTTTGTTTGCTTGCAGAATGTGTATGCTTTGCTAATACGCATCCTTTCTGTTCCATAAAAGTGAACCAGACTTATCACAGTGAAACTGCTGTATGAGCAGTGGAAAATAAGAATTTCTGCATTTGTAATCCCCTGTTTCGTTTTCTCTTACAACATTGGTTACTGTAAAAGCTGGATAGCTGGTGGACAAAAGAAAAAAAGGGAAAAATAGGAACAAAACTGTTGGTTTTGGCAGTGTGTGTTTGTAAACAAGTGAACTAAATTGAAGCAGAAATTCTAATGGGAAAAATGAAGAGAACCAGAAGACTTGAAAATACAGAACAGAGCAGAGTCCCTACCAGATGGTATTTTTAATAAATTTATCAAGCAGATATAAAAGATGATAATGAACATTCAAAAGAGGGAGTGGCAGACCCCCCTTAGAGAGAAGGAACAGTATGGCACCTTCTGCACACTGCCGTTAGTTAGAATCATATTCTAATTAACCGTTGTAGGGAAGACCACAGTATTATATTAAAAACACACTAATGCAGTTCCTGGGTGGTTGTTAAGCAGTTTGACTAATCAGGGTAACATCTTCTTAGGAAGTCATGGATTAGTGCAGAAATCTAAATGTGAGAAGGAGCAGGATGATGATCAGAGGGCATGCAGGTATGATGTTGGTTGAACTGAGCTGTACTATGTTCAATTAATGCCTCACATAGCTCAGAGGGTGTCCAGAACACGCCACAGAGCCTCAACATGAATGCTGATTTTGACACTTCATCTTTTAATTGTTCTTTTATCCAAGATTTAAGTAGCTTCCTCTTCCTTAAAAAAAAAAAAAGGTGCCATATATTGAAGATGCTTAATGCCTGTATAAAATGGATACTCAAAGAAGTTCCCTTATTGCCAGGGAAGAGGAGAAGAAAAGGAAACCAAGGCAAACTTTTTTTGATGGCAGTACTGTTAGTTTGTCTTGTTAGTCTTTTCTTTATTCAGAACGTTCCAAGTGAAATATTCTACTGTCTACCTCCTGCTCCCCCATAAGAATATGGGAATTTCTGAATGTCTCTTTTTAGTAATAAGGAATCAAGAGGTTCCTAGAATAATAATGTGTCTTTTTAGTAATTTTTTTAATGAGCAAACAGAGATGATAGTACTTTTGATAGTGCAGTAGATTTCTCAGACACTGTTGCTTTTCCACTGACTTCGATTATTTCTTGGCAATGCGCTTGCACTTTCTTCCCTCTTTGTGTTTTATGGTGAGTTGGTTGGGTGGTGGTTTTCTTAAGATTATGCTCCTGACAGCACTAGCACACTTAAAATCCTAGCTCTTTATGGAAAAATTACGTACTTTTTGGGGTGCTGAAGACTCTCAGAATTAGCTCTGAAATTTCACATAGCTGTATGTCAGCCATTTTCATATGTTATACTTACTTTACAAACAACTGTTAAAAGTATGTAATTAAATTATCAGTGCACAGTGGGCTTAAAATGTTACATTTGCACCTATACTATGCATCGTTTGTTTCCTTGTGAAAATTCTCTGTGCTGGTTTCTCTAGGTAGTTTGTGCCGTTCTTGTTTTGGCTTATTTTTTCTTCTTCTAATTTTCAAAAATGTTTGGTATGAGATATTGTGAATTTGGAAATTTTGTTAAATGAATCACTGTCTATCAGACAATTTTTGATAACTTATTTTTTCTTCTCTCTTTTAAGTTGCAGTAGCACAGAGATTGATTGTCCTTTTATTAGAGGTTGACACAAAATCTCAGTCTTTTTTAAAACAGTCTGTGCTGAAAGAATTTTTGTTATCATTTACGTAAAACCATTAGTGCTTTTAACATTTCCCCCCTCCCCCCCCCAAAAAAAAAGAAGCTCAACAGGCAACCTTGATTTTTACATGTTCAGGGAGCATAATTTTTCAGACTTGTTAGTATTAATTTTTGATCGAGATAAAGAGTAAAGAGACTTTGAAAAGCTGAGGTGGTTAGCTAAAAACTGAGCTTTTTGGGAAAGTGCTGGACCTGACTAGGACATCTTACATAGTGCTTTTTTTGATGTTCATCTGTCATCTTGCTGGAAGATGAAGTTCTGAAAGCTTTGGATTCTCTCTGAATTACAAATGGAAAGGAAGTACCATACTTGATTACATACTAACAAAGGGAATTAATAGGTAATTCCACAAATAACTGTTGAAGCACTTGCAAAACGGTGCTGGAAAAGTACTGTATGCACAAGAAAATGCACCTCCTTCTTACAGTGTGCTCCCAGAGCAGCTGATGTCTTGATCTTTGATAAAATTGCTGAGATTACGTCAGGTTCAAGCTATACCATGAATTCTGTTTGATTTGAAAGGAAGAGGGAGACTACTTTAAGGGGAGGGGGGAAACCCTTCCTTTTTTCAAGAGGATGGGTTCTAAGTAGCTTCTTTTCTTTTGCTATCAGGATGTTATAATTTCTTTTTTGCAGCATTCAGTTGTACCTTTTTCCTTTCTCTTGCTGAATGAGAATTACTTCTGCGCTGGCTGTTCCATTTTTGTGACAGACGTATTGGTCTCTCCTTCCCTCTTGTAGTCCAAGACTTGCATTGAAGGATTTTCTAAGTATTAAACAGCTTTTTCATTTTCTAAATTCTGGGGTGCAGTTTCTGATCACAGTCAGAGGGACTGTCAGAAGTACCAACAGGTATGTGTTGAGAATAATCTTCTGAGCTGTGAGATTTAAAGCCCTGGTTTCAAAGACTTTGAGCCCTGACTTCCCACAGTCCAGAACAGCGCTTTAAACTGTTTCCCACTTATTTCTCTAACCCTTTTTATTTTATATTTTCTTTTGGGGGCGGGGGGGAGGCAAAGGTTCATCATGAAAACAGGAAGAAAGTGTTTGAAAATTTCGAAAGTTTTGCTGAACAAGATTAT
>NW_009936174.1:0-17218 GCF_000696875.1 Nestor notabilis | reverse complement strand
GACTTGTATTAGAAGAGTGCTCTCATATCACTAAGACAGAAATACATCTGGTCATTTACTAAGCTATTCTGGGATCAATGCTATAAAAATTATCTATACCATTTGATTCTGCTTCATAGTTCATGTTAAATTAAGAGTTACATTTCCTCATGTGGATCATACTTTCATCCTTTTGTTTGTTTGTTTGTTTTCCCACTTCTTTGCCAGAAATAAAGACCAGTGCTAGCTGGACTGTGTTCTGACTGTATGTCTGTTGTCTTTGTGGTTTTGATTCACAGTTCCCACTGAAAATGTTGCAACAATTGCAGACTGTGCGAGTGTGATTGAGGGTGTAAGTCGCAGTCGCAACGCCTTATTGAATGGAGACACGAAAAACTATGATTGGGACTCTGGGTACACGTGCCACCAGCTTGGGAGTGGAGCGATTGTAGTGCAGCTGGCACAGCCCTACATGATTGGATCAATACGGTAAGTTGGTTTATTTTTCTCTAAATTAAGGGCAATAGTGAAACTTTGCTGAGTTACTTTCTTCAGAATATGGCATTTGGGAATAATGGTAATTAGGGGACTGGTTTAGTAGTTGTCATTTGGCTTCTTACTTCAATGTAACGGGCATGTTAAAAATTTAATGTGTGAATTATATGTCAAGATACAGCAGTGCAATTCCAGAAAATATTACATTTCAGAGGTGTAGTAATAGTAACAGTAGAATTGTAAGGTTAAAGTCATATACTTATGTTAAAATAGAAATTTAATTGCAGCCTCACTTGTGGTCAGAGTAGATGCAGTTTCTCATATCTGCCTCATTGTGAAAACAGAAACATTTATTGAAGAAAGCTGTCATCTCGTGATAGGTTTATTTTTCACTATACGATTAGCACCAGTTCTTACTTGAACATGGAGTATATAATAAAGGCACAGTAATCTGAATATTGCTTTACAGTGTTGGATTAATTAATGTGTTCAGATTTGGATTGAGTTCATCGGGCTGTTTCTCCGGCGAATGTCTGTGTGCATATGAAGAACAAACTTTTGGCTAATGTAGAAAACATAGAAATAGATGAGAGAGCAGAATTACTCAGCGGTGAAGACAAAAATGTCCTTGCCAACTTCAGATTCTCTCACTGTAAATGTGGGGGCTTTGTTTCCTAAAATCTAAGCATACAAAACCTTCTCTTAATGGCTTCTTGTTCTTTGTAAATTCTGAATATGTTGTCAGGGACTTAATTTGTATTCTCTGTGATGATGGGATAAAAAGAGAAAGGTTTTTGAAGTTAGGGTACCAGGGAGCAAAGGTTGAAACCCCAGTGAGTACCAGCTCTCAGCGGAGACCAGGTGCATGAATACAGATTGCTAGGAATAAGCTCAGTGCCATCCACTTGTTAGAGTTGTCTCTTCAAACCGATTGATAAGCAACTGAGACTGGAAAGCTCTTTTATAACTGCCTGTTTCTGGCTTGTGTGTTTTGGTTTTGACTTGTGGCATTGTTATGATGGTTATAAAACTTTGAAGATAAAGCTTCAAAATCAGACCTAACAGAAGTATTATTTTGTCTATGTACTAGCTATAGATGTCATATATAATGCAAGTCCGGCATTGATCTTGCTGTGTGAAACAAATTGAATAAGTATAGTTGGCACACTCGATGTTTGATGCTTTTTGAGTTTGGTGTCTTTAACGTTCGATTAAGTATTGCATCTCAAGTAGAAAACCAGGAAGACATAGTATTCAGTTTTCTTAAAAGAGATAATTAAAAATGCAATTACCTCATTTTCATGTAATTTTAAGCTTAAATTTAAGTAGCAGCAGAAGTTGTGGGCCACGGGAAGGAGTAAGAGAAAAATATATTAACTAAAATGCATAGTTGCTTAGGTCATAGTCTCTGTCTTTCTATCTTGCCCTTTTCCCCTCTCTTTCAATTGGTGAATTATTTTCTGGTCAGTGCAAAAATATTTACTTTCCTATATCAAAAACTTTGCAACTGTTTATTCAGAAGATTTTTATTAAGTCTCATTATTAAATAGTGTGTTAGGTGAACTAGACTTTAGGTTACCAAGAAATTATAATTGTATAATCAACAAGTGTGTAGACCCAATTTAAAAAAACCCTACGTACTACATAATTTAAAACTAATAGGCATTTAGTGATGTGTGGTATTGCATTTTACTGATACTGATGTAGGGTCAGAATCTCATCTTTCTTTGTGAGCTTTCCTGCATGTATAGTACAAACAAGATGAATAGCTTGCCATAAAACCAGCAATATGAAACATTATCATCTAGGGTATCTTCTGACAGAGGAGACTGCCTGCATTGCCTAGAGATGGAAATGCTAACGCTATGTCATCTTTTCCTTCTTGTGTTCTGCCTAGAAGAATTAGTGTTTTGAGTTGCAGCCATGTCTGTTGCATATCGGAGGCAGCCAAGAGAAGGGTGCCCCTGTGAGAGGGGAAGTGGGGTTTCACTATGTGGCAGCTACAGCTTTGGCAAGGGTCTAGAACATGTCCTGTACTGTGCACTGCTAAAGGTGGTGACTCTTTAGCACCAGGAAATCTGTGACCAGAACAGAAATCAAATTATATATAAACATAAATTAGGGCAAAAAGTCTTCAATATTTTATCTTAATGAAAGAAGATTTTTTTGAACTGAATGTCTTCCACAACTGATTGAACTGTATTCATTGACTGTTTTCCTGTGGCTTGCTTGCTTGAAAACTCCCTTGATCTCACCCTCCCATCTAATAGAAAAAAATTTCCAGGAGCATTTTCTTTAGGCTGGCTGTACACCGTGACTGCAGAATGACATAAATTGCTCTATCCCCAGAAACTGAGTCTTTAGACCTGTGGGTTTGGATTATAAATCAATAATTAAGAATTAAAGTACATATCTTTTAAGTTCAGAGACATGAGTGTGCCATTGAATATATTTGTAGCAGAGGGAGTAAATATATGAGCCTTTGAAAAAAGGGTAGTAGCTGCTTTTAGTCTGTAGAATTCAGAATACCGCTGGGGAGAGCCTCCAGGTCAGAATGTGTTACCATGGCAACTAAATTCCAAGTATGAAAGAAGCAGAACTCTTGGTACTCAAATATGCATTAGAACTGCATAAAGAACTTACTGTTTCAGGAGTGTTTCTTGTATGCATGCTTTCTGCAGAAGTCGTCCCATTGTCTTAGAATCTTAGAACCTTAGAAGGGATTTGAGGAAGTTATCTAGCCCATCCTGTTCCTCTGAGGAGGGTCAGCTATGAAGAAAGACCGTCCTACTCAAGGCTTTATGCACTCAGGTCTTGAAAACCTACAAGGAAGGAAATTCCAGAACTTCTCTGAGTGTTTAATTATCTTCACAGTGTACTTTTGGGGCTTTATTTTCCTTTTTTCATGGTGCTCCTTTTTTCCAATGCCTCTAGTCCATCTGAAACATCCTGTTTCAATTTTTGACCGTTGTCTTGTTTTTCCCATTCTGCACCTCAGTAAAGAGCCTGGCTTAGTCTTTTTCATAACCTGCTTTTCAGGTATTGAAAAGAGCTTAAATTCCTCCCCGACCCCAAGCCTTCTTAGGTAAACCAAGACAATTTCCTCAGCCTCTTGTACGGTGCATGTGCTCTAACCTCCTGACCATCTTGGTTGTCCTCTGATGGACTTGCTCAGATATATCAATGTTGTATTTGGGTTCAAAATGGGATGCAATATGCCAGGTGTGATCTAACAGGTGTCATGCAGAGGAAAATAATCTGTTTCCCTTGTTCTGCTGGCTCAGTTCCTGTTGCTACACCTCCAGGTGCTGCTAGCTTTCATTGCTGAGAAGATAGACAGGCAACTAACGGCATCTTCTGCTCAGTATGACTTCCCTGTCCTTTTCAGCACAGCCAATCAGACTGGAGCATTTACTATTACAGTGGATTAGCCTGTGTGAAGTATGGGATTTGTCTTTTGATCTTTCTGAATTTGATGAGATTCTTGTTTGCCTGTTCCATTAGTCTTCCCAGAGTCTGGTAATCAGTCCTCCTGAATGGCAGCCAAGCTCTGGAATTTATCAGTTGCATCCCATAGGTTGCCGTTACCTGCAAGCTTTGTGAGGACTTATTCCATCTCCTTGTCCAGGTCATTAATAAAGTTATTAAACAGGATAGGTCCTAAAATTGACTCTGGAGGAACTCATTTTCCAAGCGGTACATGGATGATGTACTGTCGACCATTATCTGCTGAACTAAACAAGCAGGCTACTTTTTACCTGTGTTGTAGTCTATGTATCTAAACTGTAACATCCCCACTTGGATACAGGAATTCTATAGGAGGCCATGTTGAAATGTTGTTAATGTCTAATACTTCTTCAGGTATTTGTATATAAATTTGGAGCACGGTCTTCCACATCATAATTTACTCAGAAAATCTGGAACAGATGTGATGATAGTCTGTGCTCAGTAGTATTTCCTAATAGAAAAGACCTGGAAAACATGGGGGTTGGACTAGATGACCTTTAAAGGTCCCTTCCAACACAAACTATTCTGTGATTTTATTTTAAAATAGTTGTAACTGAATACTGTCTTTCAGACAATTTAGAAATGAAAACATTTTTCTATTTAAGAGGTTTGTTTTATTAAGACTCCTACTTGGAACAGTTAACAGAGAAATCATTACTTTAGGTAGTTTTTCCACATTGTTGCCTGTCTGGACAGAAAATAACCTTGCTATTTTTCCCTTATGAAAGGGCCCTTATCAATGACAGAAAACCTATTCTATTTAATTAGGAACAGAAGGAACAGCAATTGCTGTATTTGCATAGCAAACATAATTTAACTTTTAAATGGCTAAAACTTTAATATTGAAACGGCTGCCATATCACAATAGCTCTCTGACTCACCCTGCATTTATCTGGAATAGAAGTCTAATATTATCTTTGACTGATAACTTCATTGGGTTGTTTTTTTCCTATGAATTTCCAGAAAAGAAAGGAAAAAAAACCGCAACAACCAACCCGAAACAAAAAAAGATAGAACAAGGGTGGTTGTAATATATTTGGTGGAGGGAGACAGAATTTTTCTGTACCATAGTTGTTTTCATGTTAGAATAAATAGAAATATTTTGCATTTTGTAAAAGTAAAGTAACCACTTAGCCCATTTCATCTATTCAAAGACTGTTACTAATATGAATACATGATAGCCAACTGTTCTGTTGTTCATATTCAGAGTAATTCTTAAATTACAAATGATATCAATTAGCTTTAATGTGTTTTCTCTTTGCTTATACCATCATCATATACATTTCTTATGCTTTCTAATTTTCCATACCACTTCTACTTATGAAGTTTTTCTTTGCTGCTCATTTTCTGTGTTTGACAGTGAAATTGTAAGTCAGAATAAATGATCATATAAGCACATAGCAACTACGCAGGACTTTTGTCTCCTTTTTACCATCTTGAAAAGAGATTGGTTTCCTGCAAGATAGCTACTGAAACATAAATATCTACAGAAAATGAAAGGGGATTATAGACAACCAGAGGCAAAATGCAAAGGCAATTGTCTAAAATAACCTTTTTCCATACAGATTGAGGGTTTATTTGTTTCCTCATCTTTCAACAAGTGATGCTACTTACGTGTTCCTTCCTGTCTTTTGGATTTCTATAAGTATGCAAGTGGATTATGAACACAGTATTATCGAATATTTATACTGTATGTGGTAACTACTGTCTTGCAGTATTTGGAAAGCAGGTATCATCCTGTCAGGTGTACGGCTGCTACTGTTTTGTATTCTGCTAACACCTGGAGTATATGTAGTTATATAGCAGTCTGAACTAAACAGTGACAATCTTTTTTTTACAGTAATCTTTTTTAAAGAGTAAAAAGCAAGCAGAAACAGCACAAAATGTTTGTCTCAATACAAAACAATCAGTTGTAGGGCAACACATGACATTCAGGGAAATACTGTTAAAAAGTACTATAGCTTCGTTTTAGGTAACAGGTAGCCAATACAATCAGTGTCCCACGCCTGTAATATAAAATTTTATTTATAATGAGGCATTGTCAACATGTGATGCAAGTAACAGTACCATCTTAAATGATTAACATCCTCAGACTTTACGCGAAGTGGCATGTGAGATTCAGGTCGGACGTGAGGAAGAAGCTCTTCACAATGAGGGTGGTAAAATACTGGCAAAGACTGCCCAGAGAAGTGGTGGATGCATCATCCCTGGAGACATTCAAGACCAGGATGGATGTGGTTCTGAGCAACCTGATCTAGCTAAATATGTCCCTGCTTATTGCAGGGGTGGTGAACTAGACGACCTTTGAAGGTCCCTTCTAGCCCAACCTATTCGATGATTCTGAGAGAAATATGTTTAAATCTAAGAAAGTTGCAAGGAGTGAGCTGGAAAAAGCTTTGTTCTGCTTTTCCTTCTCAATCCTGAGGGCATGATTTACTAACAAGAGCTTATTTAGCTTTTTATTCTAATACTGAAAGTCCTAGGAACATGGGCAATTTTGCTATAGACAAATGCATTTTCAATGAGTTTAGTTCAGACTTTTTAAGTGGAATATTCTCCTTCTTGTCATTTAGCATCCATCTTAGCAAAACACTGCTTCTTTACAAAAGCTTAGTCTGGTAGTTTGCCTGGAACATGTTTGAAAGATTACTCTAGCTGGCATAAAAAGTGGCTTTTGTGCTCAGTGTGCACTGGTGAATATTCATGTAATCACCTGAAAGTTTTTCACTGCTTATCCAGAAAGGCATTTCATGCAGAGTAAATGCCAAATAGATTCTGTCAGCAACCTTCCTCCCCAGTCACTCTTAAGAAAGCTACTGCAGGGAGATGTAGAAAGAACTTTTTGTTTTCTTCGCAAGTCCCAAAGAAACAAAATCTACATTTAGCATTCATGTGTAGTCACTTTGGGAAAGATTCTGCCAACTTTAATTCACTCATTATTTGGTTTGTAATAATTCTAAGCCATATGCTTTTTTATACCTGTTTAATTTCAGCTACGTTGTTTTGGGAGAGTACAATTATACACATTCTAAAAGGAACACATATGTCCTGTTAGCCTTTTGCTCTAAAGCCAAGCCAGTTGTGTTTTAATTACAATGTCGTTAGTTGAAATTACAGTCACCAGTGTGCTTCTGATATTCAAACTCTTGATCATAGCTTTGAAAACATGCATCAAGGAAACAACACTGAGCGCCATGATGAAAAGAATCCTATTGAAAAACGTAATTAGTTACATTTTAATAGCCTTTTAAAAATAAAACAAATTTACGTATTTTTCATTTTCTTCTTTTTATCATTTAGCAGATTTTGTATATATATAGTTATTAAATTAATTCAGGATCTATTGATTACTAGTGGTTACCAAATTCAGGATTTTAATCCATAAACTTTTCTGTATTATTTTTTAACAGAAAATGTCACTTCATTTAGTCTCTTTAGTATTTAGAGATCTTCAAGCAATGGAAAAGCAGAACAGAGAGGATCTGATGAAGCAGGGGGAGATGGGTTGAAGTTGTGTGGTTTTGTTTTGGGGTGTAGGATTTTTACTTTTTAAGTTGTTCATGACACCACAGGCAACTATTTTTATTGTTTACTTCGCTCTGAATTTTTCAATTTGCAAATAAACACTATAAATGTGTGCTAAAAGGCTTCCATTAAAAGTGTTTTATTTTAGCTTCTTAAAGCTATTTTTGATAGCTCATTGGTTTTGATAATATTAGTGATCTGGGTTCAGTTGAGAGCATGTAAGGAGTTTATTCTAAATCTTCATGTCCAGTAGACCTGATTCCACTTTGAATGCTGGGATTCCAAAACCTAAAGAAAAAGAGCTGAACCAGATTGTTTTGAGAAAAAGGTAATAGCATTGCTTTTTTAGGGCAAAGATATAGACATGTGTCCTTACTAACCAAATTCTGAAGGTATTCTGGGTACTGCTTGGGACAACTTAAAATCCTTCTCTCTGTAAAAGGAAGGATTCTGCGTTCAGCAACTGGCTAGGTCATTTTCCCCCCTCTAGCAGTGTTGGTTTTTTTTAAAGTTAGAAGTGAGCAATGGTTTTTTGCAGTTACATTCCTCCCAGAAGAGGTAGCAGCTGAAAGCAAGAAAGACTTTCTCAACTGGAAGAAAGGAATTTATAATATAGGACTTAGGTGTTCTTCTGTAAGACAATTAAAGAGAGACAGCTTGAAACTCTATGCCAGGGAAATGTCTGTAGCGTGTCACAAGTTACTTTTCTTTTTATGTATGTCTCAGCTATTTTCATTGACAATCGATGGATGCTTATCTGTTGCACTTTGAAAAATGCAGATCTGTGGTAGTTCTTCCTCACAGCTGGAGAAAGAGCCTAGCTTAGCTGTGTTACCTGGCTATCACAATTCTGTGTGCATGTGGCTGTAGTTTCATTTAGGTCATTGTTGCAGTTACAGCTGTTTTGGATAGCATGCTTCAGTTATTTAATTACAGCAGGTTCATTTGCTTCTGTAACAAATAGACTTAAGCAGCAATCTTAGTAAACTTTAGCTAACTTTCACCAACTGCTGAGGATCAAACAGTTGGTAACAGACAATATACTGCAGTAGAGTATTTATTTTTCATTGTTGTATTGAGTAAGGTTTCAGAGAATAAGAGTTTTAACAAAAAACAAAATCAGCAAACCTTAATTTTTCAGAACAGACATCATCTGGATTTTTCAGGTTGGATGTTTCAATTTCAAAACTTTGGGTAGGTTTGAGGGAGAGCATTATTTCAGATAATGGTAAATGCAGGATGCTGGGTTTGCCTCTAGTCACCTCTAATTTAAAGAGAAATTTTTTTTCAAATTTTGATTTTGATATCACATTTGCCATTGAGTTTATATGAAAACAGTATGAACAGCACTTAGGTTTTTCTGAACTGTACTCCGCTGATCAGTGGAGTTGCAAGTGGTTTATGTAAAATGTAGGCAAATCCCTATCAATCAAAATACAGATAACATTTAACTGCTTCTAAAGAACAAATTGCAGAAGTAACTGACACTGTTTGGGCCAGTTTGTTGCCTCTGTAAAAACCCTCTTTTCATTTCTGGTTGCTTTATTGGAAAAAAGGATGCTCCATATTGATTTGTAAATATTCTAGATAGAATTTCTCATGGCTTTTGCCAAAGAAGGCATTCTGTGCTGCTATCTTTCTTAAGTACACATATCTCAATCCCACCCACTGAGGGGAAGAGAAGAGGCAAGGTTCTTTGTTGTGCTTTAATTCATATCTTTAGAAAGAAAATTAAATTGAGGAATAATGCTGAGGTTTCAAATGTCTCTTACATGGTGATTATCTCTTACAAGGGAGATAACCACCATGTAAAGAGAAGAGGCATAGAAGATACAGCGTTTGCCAGATGTGGTTTTTTGAGAACTATATACTTAAGTTAAATCGCATCCCTGATGCTTCAGGTCTTCCTCTCTGAGAGACAAGTATGAAAATTGAAGGCTGTTCAGTACATCTCTTAGGGCCTTTCCTGAAGAGCTGCATGTTTGTTAGAATGAGTATGGAATGAGTCCTTAAGACCTTGTATTTCTTCTTTTTTCTTCTGTCTGTTTAGTAGTATGGTCAGCAATTCATTGCCTTTTTCCCCATATTATCATGAACCAGGACTGGGAATTCCCATTTTCCTACTTGCCTTTTGTTGTTTAATATTTCTGATATTTAAAAAAGAAAAGACAATACAGTTAAAAAGACATTGTAATCTTTTTAGTCACCCAAAACTTTTTTCTTTCCCATCTTAAGTTGCCCTTTCCAAACTGATCTTTGATTCAGGTTTAAAGCAGGCAATGCCACATGCCAAATAAATTAGTCAATTATTGACTTTTAAGTAAATGAAAAGTAATTGGATGAATGTAATAAATTAATGTTAGTAAGGTGGTTATTATAAAGCTGAAGTCTACTACTGGCCTTAGGTTAATAAGAATAGAGACACTCAGGTTTGAGATGACAGAAGCTGTAAAGACTTTGCTGAGTGTTAGAGGCATATTCTAAAAAAGAAATAGCTAAATTTTAAGAGGAGGAAATAAACGACTGGAGAACTTAAGCAGCTTGGTTTAATGCTTATTTTACTTATCAAACAACTTCTTCATATTTAGGTTGCTTCTTTGGGACTGTGATGATCGGAGCTACAGCTACTACATTGAGGTTTCAACAAATCAGCAGCAGTGGACTATGGTGGCAGATCGCACAAAAGTTTCCTGCAAGTGAGTTTAATTTTTTCCACTTATTTGCATGAAGTCAGAACTGAAAACTGTCACTGGGTTTGGGTTGTTGGGGTTTTTTATTTATCCTTTTGTTCAGTACTTACATAGATGACTTTTTGGCTGTGAAAAGAATGATCATTAGATGACCTGTAGATCATGAACTCTAGACACTTGTAAATACAACTTTAGGAGGTAACAGCTTCTAGTGTGGTCGAATATCAAGACTTTCAAATCAGAATCAAGTTCTGAAGATCCACATCAGTACTGGATCTTCAAACAATCAGTTTGATTTTTCATTCTCAGAACCAGTCTGCCTCCCATACCCTTGGTTTTGTGATCACTGGAAGTTAAACCATGTTTCTCTGAAGTTCACATGTTTATTGTGACCTTGGTGTCAAATCACCCTGCCTTGAGAAACATGGTAGGAGAGGAAAGAGAGTATGCTTGGTAGAAGATTTTCTTAATCAAATGCCTTTCTTCCTTATCAAAGCACATAAATGTATTGTAGGATATTTGAAGGGGGTAGGGACCAAATCACAATAGATCAAACAGTTTACCTAAGCTTGACCTTGTCTCTGTTCAAAAGCAGAGAACGTGACTTACATGCACTGACCACTCTACTTTTGAACAGAACCCTTCCTTGGAAAAAATATGCTTCTTAAACAGCAATTAAAGTGAAAATTTTTTTCATTTTCATTTGTATACTTAAATCAGAAGAAATGATGAGTGAATACTCTCCACATATATTCTCTCTATTGGCTTTTCTGCAATTATTTGGTTTGCCGATAAAACCTGTTCTTCCAGTACGGAATAATAATTCACTGTTGATAGTCATCTTTAACCATTTGATAGTTTAAATGACAAGTAGAGAATAATCTAGATACTTAAATCCCATTCTCATGGGACTGGAAAGACAGTCTGCAAATTTATATGTTATGTATCCTGAAGACAGGTATGCTTAGCAGTCAGTGAATGTTGATAGAATATGATCTCCTGGCTGATCCTCAGGGAAGCTCAGACTTAAAAAAATCTTTTTTCCCTCTTTTTCCCTGAGTCAATTTTCCATAACATATGCTTTCCTTCCTGGGACAAAACTGAAGTCATCAGCTCACTGGGGACATTCCCACCCATCCTGTGTTTGTGTATTTGTTCAACCAAAACAAAATTGATTTTACAAATTCAGAGACATAGCTCAGTTTGTCACACAGAGCAAGAGAGTTATTCAGTCCTTTCTAGCAACGCTGCTGATACTTGTTTTTCTAAAGTTGATATTCCATCTCCTAAGAAATAGTACAATTCAAAGAGGGGTTACAATGCCATCTAGACATGCTGGTGAAGGAGAACTTGACATGTCCTTTCGCTGCCTGTAAAGGGCAGGGTATTGATGAGCAGCAAACCTGGGTTCTGCCTGCAGGTCTGGAGAAAGAGTAAAGGAGATTTAATCATTCTCAGAAGCATCTCAGCGTAATAGATAAAATTCATCTTTTTGTGTGCCTCTAGCAGCAGGAGCACTGAAAGGCCAAAACCACAAAAGAGAAAGGCTAAGAATCTTTTTGCACATTTTTCTTCTACATTTTGATACTAATAGCCTGTAACAGTCAAAAGGACCACTTGCTTAAGTATGTACAGTGCAGGTGGAATTGCTGCTTGATTGCCCAGTTCAAATATCTACTCACCATGTCCAAACCACATTTTTTAAAGAAAAACCTTGGAAAAGTATAGATGCACCCCTGAAATAAAGATAGCTACCTTCTCATAGTATACTTCAGTATCTTGGTTTGAAACGTAGGTGCTCTGGAAGTTCTCAAAGCTGTGGCTGCAAGAACTATTTTCATGTGGATTAGAGAATTGCATTTTGCCTGATATCTGCTCTGGCAGACATGCATCCAGCTGGCAAAAGGCCAGTCTTTCATCTTGAAGTCCACAGGTTTACAGTGTCCTAGCACTGTCTGTAACTGTCTGCTCTAAGCAAATACAGAGACCTGGTCCTGAAGCTTACAATTACAAAAGCTCAGTGGACTCCAAAACAGTTCAATTTAACAAGGACTAGAAAATTTCAAAGTAAAAGCATCAATTTGTAAAAAATCTTATTCATCATTGAGTTTTCGGTCCTCTGCAGTTACATTTAAATACTGTCCTGTCCGTAACTGAGATAAGTTAAAAAGTTTGTGCCCCACTCCCTCCTCCCCCCCAATTTTGAAGTGATTTCTTTGCATTTAACAGCACTTTTTCATTTTCAATTTAAATCTCTTGCCATTTATGATCAGCAAATTGGGTGGGGTTTCTTTTTCAGTCAGACCACCGCAGAAAAGAAAATGTTTTAAATATGTTTAATTTTCTTTTCAAGTAGAATCTGCAGAAGTGCTGAAATGACTTCAGCCCAAAAATTTCTTTAACTGTAATGGTAGATAACTCTAAATACTATATAAATAAGTATATGTATCATATAGAAAAAAAATACAACAATATATGTATGTTTAAATGTTAGTTCTGTAAATTAAATATATAAAATACTGCCAAATGCTACAAATGTTAGGACTCGTCTGTAAAACACAGAGGATCATAATTGCGTACAGTCAGAGCTGGACCACTTTTTTTTAATGAAAAATACAGAAATGTTGTACTATGACCTAAAAAGCCATGCTGTTAGTGCTCAAAACCAGTTGAATCTAGAATGGGAGAGACATCATCATTCAGTGACTCATGCACTGAGTGAAGAGCCTCACTTAAGATTGTTGGGCAAGGTTTTGGTATGGTGATGGAGGGAACTGAAGAAAAGAAAATTGAATGAGTTACTGGTAGGAATATGTGAATAACTGAGTTTTTTATTTAGTTTCTGTAAGTTTGTAAAAAACTCAGCTCAAAACAAATTGAAAATGTGGGGGTTTGCCATGAAAACAAACAAGTTATTTTCATTTTATGCAATTTGAACATCAGCAACAAGCAGAGGAGTTGAAGAGTTGGATTTTAACCAAAATTAACAGATGCTGTAGTAAAGCAGAGGCGGTGCAGTTTTCTGGTTTGCTGTCATAGTATGATGGTAAAGATACTCCTCCTGGATGCTGGATCCCTGTCTCTGTCCTTCCTCTTACCATGATTACATTGGTATGTTATGCGAACATCTTCAACAGAGAGAAATCTGCCTCTGAATGCCTTTTAGTCAAGTCATTCAGGCACTCCCCAAAGAAAAGCAAGAATCAAACTCATGCACTGTGTCTGTATTTGACTCACCATCAGGTTAAAGCAAACAGTTAAAGATTCCTGCGTTCATGAGTTTGCCTTAAGCAGACTACAGCGTAATGGGGTGGAAGCTACACCACCCTTTGTTCTCTGTATGTTAATGAATACTGCAGCCTTCTCTCACCTGGAAGAAACAAACCAAATATTTTGCTAATGCGGTCAAAGTTTGCAACTATTTTTTCTCTTGGCCAAATTCCAAATTTTTTGATGAAGACTTGGACATTGCAGCCTAAAAAGGTCTAATCCTACAGAGGTATAAAAATTATCTTAGGCTTATATGTCTTTGTTTAAAGAAAATGATAAGAACACATGTCCTTGTGTGGAACTATGATTGCCGGTTTCACTAAAAGTACCTCTCAGCAGCAGTCAGTTAAGAATCGTTGTACTTGTATTTGTGTCAGGCTAAAATGTGAATTCTTTCCAAATGTATACTCCAATTTATGTCTCTTTCTCTTATAAATTTTTGAGACATGTACAGTCTAACTGGTTGAGAAGGTGTTGAAATACCGGGTTTACCCTTTCTGGTTCTGTGTTTAATATGCTGCAGTTGACTCCAGAAAAATCACTCACTTGCTTTTCTGTGTAGAATATGCTGCAGTAGCAGATGAAAGTGGATTGAGTTAAGATACAGAGAATTTCACAGGGGCCCACATTTGAAAAGCAGAATACTTGCAATGAGCAAATGTACTTTGCCACTAATATTCTCTGTTCACTTCCCTGTCTTCAAAGACATGTGGATAAGAGTTGTTTCCTTTGCTGTTTGTTGCCTGGCTTTCTGTCTACCTAGTCTTTCAGTGGAGTTACAGTCCTTTGTGAAAGTCATTTGTGTGCTGTCTCACAAGTGTCCTGTGAGGTCTCCAAATCACTTTGTTGAATCTCTGTCACAAGGGATAGGATGAACCATAAAGGTAGCAAACATAGGCCTCAGCAGACACCTTTGATGATCAGTAAATGGCAAACAAACTGATGAGAAAGAAAATTAAGTTATGTTTGAATATTATATATTGGTTTTGACAATCTACTGAAGCATGAACTTCCCCTTTAAACTATCAGTATGCTGCTTTGGATTGTTTTAATGGTATTTTTAATGTAGTATTTTGTGTAAATTAATAATTCAGTGCTCAAAGACAGGAACTGACAGGCTACTCCTAACCTCCTCTTCTCCCAGTTTTAAAAGGCTGAAAACAGAAACTGGATGTCTGTTATCTTCACAGGGGAAGCTTGCATACCTTCCCTAAGTGAGAGCCAATTAATGCATGCTGGTTGTGTAATTGTCAATTTTCAAATGCTCTACAGAGATTTTATTTTATTTTTTTTTTGCTTTTCCACAATAAGCTGTTTTTCTCTACACAGCATGACAGTAATGAAAAACAGTCATGTTCCCTTCTATTTTTTAAAACGTTTATGATAAGTGGGCTCGAGCATGTTAGCGTTAAACAGCAGAGATCTGCACTTGTTACAGGAATTTGCTGACAAAGAGTGTGAAAGTCAAATGAAAAACAGAAGATACAAAAGGCCAAGAAGGAGTCAGACCTCAGAGTTAATGACATTTTTGATAAAATAAGCCATGTAAAGACAAATACGAAACAGGCTATCGCAGCAGTTACCAACTCAGTATCGTTCTTTAAAGTTCTCTTGTGTACTTACTGTGAAACGGATCTAAGCCATTGGTAGCAGACACACTATGTTCAATTCCCCAGTGGGAGAAAAGGATTTAATACTCTGTTGGACTTTGGGAGACAATGCATTTTGTTTATTGGTGGGCAGTTTTACAGCAGTTGGTATCAACTGACCATATGGCTAGTTTGGGGCAGTTTTATGGAGGGCATAATTTGGTTTTCAGAAGTTTTACAACATACTGCATTACATCTTTTTGTTCCACTGATGGACTCGATGTTTGTTATTCAGAGTATACTGCTGACATGATAAATGTTTACAAACGTCCAAACTTAATTTCATGTTTCCACTACTTATTATTTTTTATTATATAATAGCTATTCCAAATCCTAAATTCTCAGCTCAGTTCCCCTCAATTTTTTTCTGTAGTTTTTGTGAGCTTGTAATTAGTACTTTCACATGAAAAGCCCGGTGGAAATTTTTTTCCTGCATATACTTTAGTTGAAAGCAAGCTAATACCTATCATAATGTGATTATTTCTTTTGCTGTAGAGATATTTGAAATGTGTGAATTCTTTTCCTCGTAACTGCACATGGCACACTTCATCCTGTTTTACATGAAGTTAATTTCACAGCAAAACTTTTCTTGTACCTCTTCTGTCAAACAGTTTATTTCAACCACAGTTCATCCAGTTTTACATGAAGCCAATTTCACAGCAACTCTGTGAAATCCAAATGCCTTCTCCAGAGTTGCTGTACTAACTGTGTCCACAGTGGTACAATCCAAAGATGAAACATATTCAAGCCAGAGGTCTGGGAAATTGCTACATTGTTAAGCTCAATTTCAAGTCTCGATTCACAAAAACAAACTGAGGGTTCTCATTAATCTGCTCATTATGCCTCTAGTAATGCTTACTGGAGTAAGTCAGACAGATATAAAGGGTCATTTTGTGTAATTATTGAGCTTAAAAGCCCTGAATGATAGAGGCATTGAAGTGCATGTCTTTCCTTGTGTTTATATGCTCATATTTTGAAAGATTGTAATAAGGCAAAGAAGAAAGGGGCTCCAGCTTCACAGGCCTGCCTTATTAAGCACGAAGAATTAAGATTTTACAGAGAGAAACCAGATTTGTATTCCATTTCAGAGTGTTAGGTGCCTCGCAGATGTGTGGAAACTGCATCTAACGTTTCATTTGCTAGCTTTTATTTTATCTGAGTCTAATTTGATTGAAGAAAGATCTAACTTCTTTTAAGTTATGTTTCTTAATGGTAATTTAGGATCACAAGAAGGTTTTCAAGCTGTTAATTTGTCTCTCACACACACACACACTTCTACCTTCAGTTCCTTGTGGTTGCTTTTCAGCCACAGATATGCATGGATCTTTTAAATGAGTCTCGAACAGAGTAGCAAGGACTTGAAAAGTGCAGTATCTTAGTCTCCCTTGAATGTTTTGCCATACATTTATTTCCCTGCAGGTCTGTGTGTGCCACATGCATTGAAGTTTTGCTTTGCTGTTTTGCTTTGCTCTTTCTGCCATACGGCTGGGATGTTCTCAGCTCTTCTTCATGCACATTACTGTGAGGAGAGTGAAGAAAACATCAAAGTAATTTACATCAGTTTGGATGTTAGCTCAGTTCTGCCTCAGTACCTGTTTCTTCTTGGTACTGGATTTTTCTCCCATGCTATTGTAAACTTGAATGTCTCTTCAGAGGCCAGTGAAAAATGTCAAGCTAATGATACAATTAATGTATGTATTATTACTTGACAATATATCATCTAGAAATAATACTTTTTTATATTTTTTCAAAGTAGTGGTGATTAATTATGTGTAAAATATCTGTTGCAATCTTCTACTTACAATAAAAATCAAAGCAAACATTCAGACATTCTGACAACACCAAGCTGTGTCTGACAACACCAAGCCATGTGGTTCAATTGACACGCTGGAGGGAAGGGATGCCATCCAGAGGGACCTTGACATGCTTGTGAGGTGGGCTGATGCCAACCTCATGAAGTTTAACCAAGCCAAGCGCAAGGTCCTACACCTGGGTCAGGGCAATCCCAGGCACAGCTACAGGTTGGGTGGAGAACAGATTCAGAGCAGCCGCACAGAGAAGGACTTGGGGGAGGGGGGTGGTTGATGAGAAACTTAACATGAG
>NW_009936173.1:8571-11791 GCF_000696875.1 Nestor notabilis | reverse complement strand
GCGTCATGCAGCAGGGTTACAATGGTGACCGGGGCTGTGGTGACCGTTCAGGCGCTGGGGTGCTGAGGGCCGTGATGGGGACTTAGGTGTGGGGGGAGAGTGAGGGGAGGAACTCCAGAGCTTGGCTGGGTAGGGAATTCTTTGGTGGTGGGTGCTCAGAGGGGCAGGGGACAGCATAGGGGCAGCTACAAGGTGACAGTGCAGCCTGGTGGCTGCCGACAGGGAGGCTCTGGTCACTGTGAGGGGTTTGCCCACTAAAGTGATGAAGGGGACAGCAGGGAGTGTGTGCAAGGGACATGCAGGAAGGATTGTGTAGGAAAGCATTGAGGGCAGAGGGAATCATTAGCCTCCTTTGGAGACTAAGAAGGGGTTACGGTGTGTCTGCAGGGTGCTGAGGTAGTTACTGATGGGCACTGAGGGAGTGGAGGCTACTTGAGTGGCAACTGCTTGAGATACAAGGGAGTAATGTGAGTGCAAGTGTCTGGGATCTGCTTGCTTCTTCTAAGGATGTTCTGCTAGTGTCTTTGTTGATTGTGAAGGTGATGGGAGGGATAATGGGGGTCTGTCATAACCTATTTGGGAGAAGTAGATCTTAAACTCTATGAATGGTTTAAATCTGCAGACAGTTCTCAGTCCCCCCAAAACCATTCCCTTCTCTCATATATATATTCTTGGTGGCTTTGCAAAATCCAGCAAATCTGTTATTAGAGTATGTTTTTGTTACCTTGTACAGCTTGGAGGCTTTCTTGTTGCTCCCTGCACAGGAAGAATTTAATAAGTACATCACTGGAGCTCATTTGGGGCTGGAGTCCCAAGAAAACCCCAAAACCTTTTCAAAGTACTGCTGCTCAAAATGTTTCGGTTTGTGCCCAGTTTTAGGCAGGGGATTTTATTATCCATTTAGGGACAGGAACAATAATTGTTAATAACAATAATAATTCTTCAAAGATTGCTGTACTGATCTTCCATGTCTGAGGAAAATCAGTAAAGTAAATGCTCAAGTGAACCAATACCAGTCCGGTTATTTCTGTGCTGAAGGATGACAGATTCTTTGTTATACTTAAGGAATGTATCCTGCACTTGTGTGTTTGGGCTGGGAATTTCAAAGGGATTTATGGAAGCCAAATACAAACTTCCTGTCTCTGAGATTTTTTCTCAGTTTTTCTGGTCTCCTTTGAACATCTCAATCTCACAACAGATGTTTAAAAGTTCCATGAAAAATCCTGTATCGAATCGGTATCCTCAAAGGTTGTGTGTGAACATTAAGAACTTAATATGGCTTCAGGCTCAAGTGGATGCTCAGGTACAAAAGGATTTGTTCTTGGATGGTAAATGTCAGTTAGGTTTACTGAGTCACTTGGTGATGGTACTGAGGTTCCACAGTAGAAAAGTTTTACTAACTTGTAGCAACTATTAACACTTTGATCTGGGACATTTCAGAAGTTCAAGGTATTTCTGGTGGGAGTCAGAAGTTTCCAGGTTTCTGTAAATGGAAGTAGTCGTATTGGTGACATAAATAATCAGGGGGTACAAAGACAGTGATTGATAGCTCTAGGTGGTTGTCCCTATGAGTGTGAACTTCTCTTCAGCAGCAGAAGAGGCAAAATCTGCACAAGCAGCTTTCCAGCAGAATGGGAGTAAAATTCTTCTGGATAAAACAACACGAAAAAGATATTCCAAGGTGTGAGGAGCTGCGTGGGGATATAGACTCCAAGGTATGTTTTCCCTTTCTTTCACTTGCAGAGGTGCCTTACAGTGAGCATTCCTCTTACACACCTTTCTGTGCCATGTAGCACACTGCCCTCAGCACCCTCACTTGTTTCAGCTGCAGGCATCAACTGCTCATCTAGGGTAGGAAGTTATTTTGGATACAGAAAGCTGACCTTGCCTTGCTTCAGGGCATGGTGAGTGCAGTGAGAGGGCATGTGCCTGCCTATGGATTTGAGTGCATCTGTCAATAGTCACTTTAACTTCATTCCCTTGATTTTACATCGATTTGGCAAGCTTGCAATGTGGCTTTCCATGGACTTTGTTCTGTTTCCTTGGGCTTATTTTAATAGGAAAAGTATCCAGCCTGCTGTATTTAGTCACAGTTATTACTTTAGTTACTATTTAGTTCTATATTTACTATAGTTACTATTTAGTAACTATATTTAGTTCTATTAGTTGTTGTCAATTTTAGCTGTTAGAGGGAGAGCTATTAGAAATCAGAATTTGAAGTCAGAAAAGCAGTTTAATATGAAAACAAGTTACATAAAATGTTTATATCCATTCAGTAATAAAACCTTCCATGTTACATGAACTAATCTGGTTCTGCCATTTGATCGTGTGACCACTAAAAATGAGTAATCTTCATAAGTGCCCCTTTTCTTGTGACTTTTATTCTAGATAATATATGCCACCAGTTCCATTACAGAACTGTTCATTGTCAGTTGAATCCTGAGGTTGGCAGTTGTGACAACATGCCCAGGGAATACTGCTGACATGCATAGCCCTTCAGAGAGCGGTTTTGTTCCAGCTCTGACAATGAAAACTGATATCAGAGTTGCAGTGAAAGGCAAATATTCATAGTGCTAGGAGAACTAGATGCATATTAACAAGGGCACTAGATAAAACAAGCCTGAAAAAGAAACAGAGACAAAGGACTGGAAAAGGAACAACTGCTTGTTTGATTTGAAAGAATGTAAAACCCAGTAACTAGTGGCAGAGGCCACTGTTCTCCAGCGTATCTTTACTCAGGACGACACTTCAGGATGTCACAAAACTAAGGGCCTGAGTGCTATCCTGGGCAGGATTATTGCTGTCAAAAAGCCCCTCTTTGTTTTGTTTATTTCAGAACTGTCAGGAACTTGTCACAAGTGACAAAGGCTGGTGAACATATGACATTTTATAAATCATTCATTTCTCTTTATTTTTCCTTCTTTTCTGCTTGCCCTTCCCTCCCCTTTAGATCTAACTTCTAGCACAAGTGCACCAAAAAGCATGGAAGAGAAGGAGAAAGAGGAGAAACCAGAAGAGCAACTTACAGACCCTGAATCAGCTTTCCCAGAATCCTTACTAGAGTTTCAGTAGGTTTAAGATATTTAATTTTTCACTGATATAGAATATGTGAATGGATAAAGCAGATAACAAAGACAACTTATCCAGTTCAGAGCCTGAGCTGATTGACTGTGTTTTTCTCTCTTTCTTCCTCTCTCCTCTCTTGCCCTTTTGCTTTCTC
>NW_009936173.1:0-8540 GCF_000696875.1 Nestor notabilis | reverse complement strand
TCTCTTTTTACCTCTGAAATCTGTAACTTCTCTGTAACACTTGATTGAACAAGCAGCATAATCATAGGATCATAGAATGGTTTGAGTTGGAAGGGACCTTAAAGCTCATCCAGTTCCAACCCCCTGCCTCGAGCAGGGACACCTTCCACTAGACCAGGTTGCTCCAAGCCCCATCCAACATTGCCTTGAACGCTGCCAGGGATCATACAAGTGAGTATCTGTCACATTCTGCTTTAGGAATTATCAACTGTGTAGTATTTATTTAATTTCAATTCCTGCTTTGTCTTCTGTACATTGATGGTTGCTGTAGTGAGTTTGTTATTTTGCACTTCCAGTACAGATTTCTGTTTCAGGATTGGTTAGGAACAACAGTCCCATGAATTGCTTTCCTTAGTAACATCCTGTAGATGACTGACAAAACTGTCATGGTAGTGGAGAGGAGTGTTGCTTCAATCATCTATATGGAACCTAGTACACAGAGTTGGGAGAAACAGTATCATCAGTCTAAGTGGTTTGTAGCTTTCATCTGAGAAATACCATAGAACTATAATTTAAAGAGGAAAGCTCCAGTATGTAGCAGACAAAATATCAAATTCTACTCATATAATTTTTCTTACATTAACCAAGTGATGGATAAAGACTGCCACTTCATGGAAAATATTTAAGTAGCAGAAATGAAGACTGTAGCAGTATTCTAACTACAGAAATAATTTAAAATGGGAGGTAATTTAGGAGGTAACACTGTGTGGCCAAGCTATCACCTCTGCCTAATGAGTGATATATTATTGCTGTAGCCATATCCCCATACCTCTGTTCTATTCTCTCTAACTAATATCCTTGTACTTACTGAAAAACCTGAAGGATACTGAGGAACATACTGACACCAGAGGATGCAAATATAGTAACCTGCAATGACTGAGTGATCCAAACTTAGCCAGGAAAAAATTATCTTCTTTTAAAACAACTTAATACAATAGGGAGGGGCAAAAAACAAAACCCCAAAACAAAACCTCAAGGAACAATAGGTGTTGAAACAGTAAAAGACATTGTGATAATTGTAATACTTGCCTCTATTGTGTGGTATGGTGAATGAATTCTGGGAACAGAGGGAAAGATTACAGAGAATTTTGCAAATAGATACCATTTGCAACCGAGTGTTTCTCCTTCTAGAAGAGAGAACACAAGAAAAAATGCTTATTTTACAGCTGTGGCAAAGAGGATGACAAGTAGTTTGTGAACATTGTGAAAGCAGCAAGCTAGTTCTATGACAAAAATGTATAAACATACTCAGAGGATACTAGTCAGGCTGCAGTCCCTGTTCCCTTAGTGCTTCTTGAAGGCTAACAAGTTTTTAGTGTACAAATGCAGGTAATGAAGCTCAACAAGCCACGTTTCCAGAAGAATTGAATCCCATCGAATTTTCCAGTTTGGGATTCAGCTGAGCTGTGTCTGAGTGAGTTGCCTTTGTAGCAGAGAACTAAGTATTTCTGGAGCACAAACCATCTTGTCCTGAAAGAGACCTGTGTGATTAGTCCGGTAAACTGCACCCAGAGAGAAGAAACCAGCTTAGTCCTCTCTACTGATTATGAAGGAACAGAATAATCAGGGATTCTGTTTCTCATGAAGGTCTAGATGTATATCGGAAATCATTTCTTTATGTGTAGTAAGCAGACAGTGCTATCTACCCAGATGAGTCACAATGTGATACACAAACATTTCAGTTGTGTTTACATCTAATCTCATTTAAATAACATTCCTCTCCTGTTTTTGTAAGAAGGTCTCTTTACTCTTTCTCTGCAGAATTGAGACAAAAGAAGAAGAAATTGATAAGATTTTGCTTGCTCTGAAACAACTGGAAGAAAAGAACAAAGAATATTATGAAAGAGTAAGTGGCCATGCATCCTTCTCCCAACACATTTGATATGTGGATTTTAACTCACAGATTCAGTTTTATTCTTTTAAGCCTAATACTACATTCACTACAACTAGCCCTTTCAGTGAATTTCTTAGAGTCAATGAAACTGGAGTTAGTAAGTCACTTTATGTGTTTAAAGTTAAAGTGTTATCTGAATTAAATGTGACATAAAGCAAAAATTTCCTAAATAAAACATGCAAGAAAGGAGCTTCAGGAGTAGAGCATTGCAGAATAGGGCACAGCAGTACCATAAAGTGAGTTCAGTGAAAGTGTTCTCCAATCTAGATTTAGATTAGATATAAGGAAAACATTCTCCCCTGTGAGGGTGCTGAGGCACTAGCACGGGGTGCCCAGAGAAGCTGTGGCTGCCCCATCCCTGGCAGTGTTGGACACAGGGGCTTGGAGCAACCTGCTCTAGTGGAAGGTGCCCCTGCCCGTGGCAGGGGGTTGGAGCTGGATGAGCTTTAAGGTCCCTTCAACCCAAACCAGTCTGGGGTTCTGTGATTCTGATTCTATCAGTGCACGTGAGATCCTCAGTAACTACTTAAGTATTCAGTCTCACTCTGCAGCAAACACAGGACAGCAACCCCCCTCTCAGTAGGTAATTCTGCTGCAGTATCTTCAGATGTGCCTTTTTAAACAATACTGCAATATTTCAGCACATGAAGAATAAACAGTATTAACTTAATTTCTGTCAGTAGTATCAGCAGATCTAACCAAGTATTGAGATTTGCTGACCTTTGATTCACTTCTGAGGTAATGGAATTGCACAGGTTTCTAGGAGAGCTTATTGATTCTTGCAAACTTAGTTACAGTGAAAACTGAGCAATGGAGAGTGAGCATCGTGCAGTTGTCTAGGTGCAATTTTTGGCATTGCTTGATGAAGACTCACTTTCGTGTGGATTAAGATTTGTTTTGGGACAGTTTTAGAGCAAGGTTATGTGGCTATTGATGGCACTTGAGTGACAGTTTGAAGAACCATATATATGAACTGTATCTAAAGAACTGTATAAAGAACCATAATATGGCATCTGATGCCTGAGACAGTGAACTTTAAAAGTGGGTATATAGTTACCTAATGAAATAAATTCAAACAGCTCAAAAAACCTTCAACTGGATCATGTGATTAAACACTTCTGCAGGCTGCACCCCTTCCTATAGCAGTGAAACTGTCTCTTTATACTTCACATGCTGATACTCTCTGCTTTTATAAATATCCATCTATTTAGCTTTCCTTGGTGTTCCTTTCAGTCTTGAAGCATGGATGGTGTTTCATTTGTCACCATAACTATCAGTGGAAGTATCATTTGGCTCTTCTCTCTGCAGAATCTGAAGTCTTTTATGGGTCTTCCCCCAGTTTGCTGCTAGTTCATGGTCTCACAAGGACTCTCATACTTCAGGCTGTGCAAGGACTTCAGGGCATGCTTGAAGTACTATTTGTTTAATTTACCTATGTTTTGACAGTTCTTTGAGCTCCATTCTTTATTTCCTTAGTGTTACTGAGTGGTTTAGAGTTAATCCTTCTAGAAGTGATGAATGCTTGAGTCTCTTTTCTGAACAGTCACTGTTACAGGTATGGTATCCTTTGGGAGCAAACATATTTGAAATTGCTCACCGCGTAAACTGAGTGTCACTTGAGAGGGCTGTGGTAAGGGGTTATAATCACAGGTGTGCATCAGTCAGTGTAACTAATTTCAGCTCTTCACAACTCTCTACTATGGGTATATGAAAGTGACCTGGTTGGCTGAAGACATTTCTATATGAAGTTGGTACATTCTCAACAAGAATGAACGTGAAGTAAATAACTCCTCCAAATAAATGTTGTTATTAAAGTGACCCACAGGAGGCCTACAAGGATATCAGAGAGAGATTCTTCATCAGGGACTCTAGTGATAGGACAGGGGGTGATGGGTTAAAACTGAAACAGGGGAAGTTCAGGTTAGGAATAAGGAAGAAGTTCTTCCCTGTGAGGGTGGTGAGGTGCTGGCACAGGTTGCCCAAAGAAGTGGTAAATGCTCCATCCCTGGCAGTGTTCAAGGCCAGGTTGGACAGAACCTTGGGCAACATGGTCTAGTGTGAGGTGTCCCTGCCCATGGCAGGGGCTTGGAACTGGATGAGCTCTAAGGTTCTTTCCAGTCCAAACTATTCTGTGATTCTATGATTACTGATGTGCTGCACCAAGTCCAGCAGTCATTTGTCCTCTTTTACTTGTAATAGTGTTGAGTTACTGAGGAAAGTTCTGACACTTGCACACTCTCCCTTCTGCTCCATCCTTTTCGCACGTGATGAAGAGATGTTTAGCTGAGTGGTTTTGCAGTGCATCCCGGCACAGATTTTACTTTTCTTCACTACTTAAGCCTGTGACTTGGAAAACTAATTTGAAACTGGTTTTACACATGCCTTTTCTTCTGGTCTTTCATAGTATGAGCTGCTGAAGAAGGAGCTGCAGGCACGCATCAGGCGCTTACTGGAGCAAATAGAGGAAGAGGAGAAAGAACGAGATAACAAGGAGGTTGTAACTAGGGACGATGTGGAAGAGTCACTGACAGCAACATGGCAGTATGTTAAGGACAAAGAACAACTTCTGGAAGGTGTGCTGTGAGTTGTGGAAGTTGCAGCTGATGCCCTTGGGATTGAGTACTTCTTTTTGCATTTTAAGTCAAGATTCAACTTCCTTGTTGAAGCATAAAGCTTTTCTCCTCAAAATTAAGCTCTCTCAATATGGTATAAGATTGTAGAGGGTTTATAAGTAAATCTGTTCCTTCCAAGTGATGTAGATCACTGTGGAAGTGCAGTGGCTTCATTTTCCCTATAAAAGTTGAAACTCACGAAAGCCCAATGGCTCCACTGGAAGATTATGATGGCAGCAAAAATGATCAGTTTTGATTGTTTAGAGCCCTGGCTGCCATCCCTATGATTCTCTGTGGGGCACACATGTGCCTTTGGTTACATTTCAGTGAGAACTGTTGGCTATCCTTGGCAGAAGAAGATCAAGCTGTTTTCAGCAATGATGAATGGCACTGCATGAGGCCATCGTGTTGTAATGTATTGTGGGGAAGAGGAAGCACCCTTCTTTCTCCAATCCCACTGAAAGTGCTTTTATTAAAGATTTCAATGAAGTAAGAATTATGAACTATCAGTTCAAGAAGTTGGTAATGAACTTGTCTTCTGACATTCTGATTTTCACAGATCTGCAGTCCCAAATTGAAGAAACTAACCAAAAAATCTCAGTAAAGCAAAGTGAGAAAGATTATTGCTTGGAGTACAAAAACGTAGGAAGTAAAATAGAAGCCAAGAAGATTATGAGTCTGGAAAAAGACATTCAGGAAGTCAAAGATGCTTTCCACAGAGCTACAGGTCAGTTTGCAGCTGGTGTAAAGCAAATCTGAGAGGCTTTTTGTGTATTACTTGCAGGAATCAATTAAATTATACATTTAATTTGAGGTCACATTCTAGTAATTTCTATGAAGTTTTCCAAGACACTGTACCTGAGGTGGGCTGCATAATGGTGTAAAATGGAAATCCCTTCCATTCCATTCCTTTCCCTTCCCTTTCCATTTCTTCCCTCCTCTCTCTCTGTTTCTCCTTTTTCTCTCTTTCTCTCTTCCTTTCTCCCTCTCTCTCTTTCTCTGTGAAAGTCCCTTTATTAAAGAAACAGATAAAGTCACAAGAATTATGAACACTTCAAGAAACTGATAAGTTTGTCTCCTGACAACTTCCTTGTCAAACACAGGCAGCCCATTTCTAAAATCTGTTCCTGTGAAGGACAGCAGGTTTCTAAATATGTTACATCTATTGAGGTCACCTACACACAGGACTCCCTTAGCAGTCATACTCGAAAATGTTGACTCTGCTGCTGTTGCTTCTTATCATGCTCCAAGCACTTCACATGTGGAAAACTCCTTTGATGGGAAAGTGGTATGAGCTCATTCTTGGAAGTCTTTTCAGCTGAGCATAGTTTAAATGCAGAACTAGAGGGAGCTGGTGTGCCAGTGGTCTGAGCTTTGGATAGTCCCATGTATGAGGCACTGCAAAATTACCACTCCAGACATATACAAATACTGGGAACTGTTTCAATACTGATACAACAGTGGAATGAACTTGAAAGCTTATATATTCTGCTGTTGAGTGCTTCACAAAGGTTTCTTTACTACTGCACTATTTTTAAACCATTTAAATATTTTTGCTGTTACATATCCCATGCTTCCAACAGGACAAGGATGTCCTGGTTTTCCTCCTTTATGTCCCTCTCAGTATGCATGGCCACAGCCAAGCAGCTGGTAGTAACAGGCAGTGACACTGCTCTAAGGGTCTCTGTATATTCTGTGCCAACCATTACCAGGCATCAAGTACTGTGGACAAGAGCCAGCTATCTTTTTGCCTCTTGAAACATATTTGATCCCAGTTAAGATCTGCACTGTGCTTTCTACATCACCAGATAGCTTGTCAGATATCCATGTCTCTATTCAGGAGAGGTTCACATTTTTCATTATGTGTTTTCCATGCTTTGAATCAATCTAAAACTTTGGTATTCAGCTGCTGGGCTATGAAATGAAAAAGAGAATTGGCTTTTATATAGAATGCCAGAATAAGCCAGTAGGAACATTCAGTCTGACCTCCTGCATGGCACAGGGTTCAATTTGTGGTTGAATGGAAAGGTATTTATAGAAGGGCTGTTGCAGAGGTACATATAGCAGTTGCCTAGTTAACATACTGCAGAATGATGCTGCCAGTACTGGATGTTAGCAGTCTATTTTACTCAGCTTCCTAAAATCTAACATACAAAGTGGCTGGGGAGTAGTCTTCCAGCCTATCAAAAAGGAAACAAACCCAATGAGAAATCAATCTAACAGGCTCATAAAGTGATGCAGCAGCAAACTGGGCTTGTTCACTCCCTGAATGTGTAACAGGCTTATGAAATAAAATAAGCATAAGTGACGAGGTTTCTGTCTCTGTAGGGCTTGATGTTAGCACAGTTCAAGTGGTCTGGAGATAACATTTTAAACAAAATTGCTGGAGGGGAGAGGAAACAAAAGAGTGCACTTATGTGAGGTGTGAGGAGAACAGTGTTGCTGTGAGTTAGGGCAAATAGCTTCCTTAGAAACAGTATGTGTGAACACTTCCTCCTTTCCTGCATTCTCCCAGCACAGCTCAGGTTGTTTAGCTGTCTGAAAGAATGAAAAGATGAATTCATAATAGTCTGTAAGTACTTCCATTTCATTCTGCCAAGTGTAGATGGTGGGTTGATTAAGGCAGGCCAGCTTTTACTGTGTTAAATTAGGAACTAATGCACCTTTCGTATTTGACAGCCTTTGACTCCCCAGTTGGTCCATGACCATTTACAGACAGATCTGCAATAGGCTGTCTGCAACACAAGTGCAGAGCTAGGCTGAATTTCAAGCCTCTGGAACAAGTATGAAGTGCTTTCCTTCAAAGAAAACTACTACAATCTCATTCACTCCTTCAAAAGGAGAAAACCCCAAGCAGCAGGGGGCTGTTCTGCATAGAACAAAAACGACTGAAGGGAAGGATGAAATAATTAAATAGCAAGTGACTAGAGCTTGAAGCTAAACAAATTCAGCCTGGAGAAGAGAAGCTGCGTGGAGGCCCCAGAGCAGCGTCCAGGGTCTGAAGGGGGCTACAAGGATGCTGGAGAGGGACTCTTCATCAGGGACTGTAGTGGTAGGACAAGGGGTGATGGGTTTAAACTGAAATGGGAAGTTCAGGTTAGATATAAGGAAGAAGTTCTTCCCTGTGAGGGTGCTGAGGCGCTGGCACAGGGTGCCCAGACAAGCTGTGGCTGCCCCATCCCTGGCAGTGTTCAAGGCCAGGTTGGACAGAGCCTTGGGCAACATGGTCTAGTGTGAGGCGTCCCTGTCCATGGCAGGGGGTTGGAACTGGATGAACTTAAGGTCCTTTCCAGCCCCAACCATTCTATGATTCTATGTGATGCTGGCTGATAAATTCCAGTTTATCTATTAAATGCCGGTTATATAGTTGTTGTCAGGAGAAATGGGTGTCAAATAATGATCTCTGATTTCCTCCTTTTGTTTGTTTTGAAGAGTATTACAGAAATGCTTTGAAAGCAATGAAAGAAGAAAATGTCAGACTGATTTTGAAGCACATGGACTTAGTTAAGGAACAGGCCCCTGAGGTATTCCTTCTGCCTTTTTACAAGTGCTAACTGCCTCATAGTTAAGATTCATGTACTCTGCATTAATAATTATTTTCACTTGAATTAAGACTTGGAACTTTTCTAATAAATTGAGAGTAAAACATGACACTGGTTATTTTTATACACACATGTACTTTGTATTTTACACCAGACTAAAAATGAGTAGATGTGAGGGCATTTTCCAAGTGAGGTATGGGAAACTAGAACACCATGCACTGACTTCACGTGTTCAAGAGCAGGTCACTTTTGCTGTGAGTTCAGAAAAGCAATTAGTATACACAGAGAGATTGTCTGCATGGAAACATACAGCAATTGGAAAATTACTTTTAAACTTCCTTACTTCTAAATATTTTAAATGCCCAAATAATGCAGTCTGCAGTAAAATTTAGGTTTATTAGTACATATAAATATACACATATATACATACACATATATGTATATATATACATA
>NW_009936172.1:0-14615 GCF_000696875.1 Nestor notabilis | reverse complement strand
GGTGGGGGTAGCGGTGGTCTATGGTGCTTGTCCTGCCCGTTGTTCCCTCCCTGTGCCGTTCCTGTCCGCAGCCCAGGTGTGTGTGTAGCTGTGGAAAGGTGCTAAATTGGCCCCGTTCTTCATTATTGCTTAATTATTTACTTTGGCAAACTGTTGCACAAGTTAGTTAATCCCTCATTGTGTTAAGTGCTAACAAAATGCTCAGCGTAAGAACGTGGTGTGGTTTATGGGGCTGATACTATAAAGAAAGCTTAGATTTGTCATCGTCATCTACTGACTTGGCAGACCACGGGACTTAATGCATTGACTGGAGCGTTTCAGTGTTCTTTTATTGCCCTTCCAGGGATTACCTTAAGCTTGAAACACCGTGGCTTTGAGTGGCTCACGTCTGCAGGATGCCACACAAGATCGGGTTTATAGTTGTTAGTTCATCGGGACACGAAGACGGCTTCAGCGCGAAGGAGCTGATGGTTCACGCACCGACAGTGAACGGATGGCGATCACCCAGGTACCTCGAGGGGCTGGGATGGGTGTGCACTGGGTTTAAAAAGAGCAGATGATGTACCAGGCCAGAGCAGTCACAGCAGCCCAACCCAAACTGATGATAAACCAAAAGAAGTTACTTTAATCTCATGGCATCCTTATCCTCGTGGTGGGGGGAAGTGCCTTGGTTACCACCTAAAGGCATCCCATTGTATTATAAAGTCCTTCAAAGGAAAAAAGGGGAATTACTTGTATTCTTGTCAGTTTTGGTGTTTTCAACTGCTTTGGCTTACTATTAAAAATCCAGTCTTCTCAGCACATCCTCTAGACATGTATGGACACCTGAATGTACACATGCATGCAATGAAGTGAAAAGTGCTTCTACTCTACTCCTTGGTTTCTTTTCATGGTATTTGTAATGCTGACTTAAGTGATAATAACTTTGGAAAGCTTCGTAATTAAATGTTACTCAAGTTGGAAGTGAAATCATCTATAAAAGGATGATTCAGAAATTGTGTGTGTTTTCAGACTCTGTCAGTATCCACAGGAAATTGTTCTGCAGTTGGTGGAGAGATGTCGAATACGAAAACTGCAGTTGCTTGCTCACCAGTACATGATTTCAAGCAAAATTGAGTTCTACATCAGCGAAAGCTTGCCTGAATACTTTGCTCCTTATCAGTCGGAGAGATTTCACAGACTAGGGTAAGGAAAACAGCTCTAAATGGTTTTACTACCTTAATCAAAAGGTCTTCAGGAGGAAATAATATGAAATAATATGGGTACAGTGTGCTGGAAGCAGCAAAGATACTCTGTACTTGCTTAGATGGGTAACAAAGCTGAAGATGTAGGTGTAAGAGGCATGGTGCAGACGAACAGTTTTGTCAGGACACAGCACATGTTTCTCTTAGAAGGGAGTTTTAAACCTTATCAAAGTCCTCACCTGAGGAGCAGAAATCCAGCTGTGTATTTGTACAGTTCCTCTGCTTACTCGTTACATTTTCCTTCTCAGTTATGTTCCTCTCTCGGACAACGAAAAGACTGATTTCAGAGCACGAGAGTTAAAATCTGTGTACATGAATGCAGTTGGCCAGTACCTGAAGCTGATTTTCCATAAAAATTATGACAATAAGTACAACTTATATGGTCAGGTAAGTTCAGTTACAAGTCCTTACTTGGCAAGCTAGATGACACTTTAGCGGTACAGAACAGGCAATGAAATCTGCTCCCTTGAATTACAGGAGCTAAACATGTCAGTTGGATTTATATTTGGTTTCTTTTAAACCAGAAAATACAAATATGAGGTTCTAAGTGATTTGGGATCATGACCAAGTGCATGCAACTCATCCAGAACAAACAAGTCAAGTGCCCATTCCATTACTGCCTTTCATCCCGAGTTGTAGACTGCACATCAGGCTCTGCAATGGGGACGAAGTGCTTTCTCTGAGAACAGCTTTATGGTCCTTACAAAGGCACTCTCAGACTATAGGATCTGAGCTGATGTTAAATGCAGGTATTGTACAGCCACCTTGACAAAGAAAAGAACAACCATGGCTGTGCAATGTGGTCTGGAGACTTGGTAATAAACTTTTAATGGAGCATGACGTACATTTAGCACTTAGTGCTTTGCTTTGCTTTCATATCACTCTGGAGACCACCACTTCTATTTTTTGTCTCTTTGTTCCGTTTTTTTCTGTTTCAGTTTTCATAAGATATGCCAAAAAGTAATGACCTTACGCATTCACATTTTCTTTAAATCTATCCCAGGTCGCCCTAGTTGCTATAAACATTATTGGAGATCCAGCAGACTGCAGTAATGACAGCACTGACAGTGTAAGTGCAAAGCAGCCCAGTCTTTTTACTGTTGCTACATGTGTTGAGTTACAGGGTTCCTGGGGTAATGGGGTGCATCTTTCTCCTGCTGGTTTTGTGCTGGAGCAGAGCTGCCATGCGTTAATTATTCATTTTCTTTAATGTTGAATGAAGTTCTTAAAATGGAGCCTAATAGGTGGGTATTAAAAATACAACCATTTGGAACATTCACACCTTCAGCCTTCTCAAATTCTTTTGTCTCAATATGTCCCAAAACATAAGTGTTATAATTTACATAGCTTGTGTCGATTGTGGCAAGTCAGAATCTCTGTCCTGAACATGCACTTGATGTTGATGAATGTGCACTAAGATATTTCTTCTTCCCCCTTACAAAGCCTTCCAGAGAGAAGCTGATAGACCAATACTTAGGAATTAAATCAGATGATCCTGCCTTAGATGGAACTTACCTCGGGTAAGGATGTTCTTTTGTGTATACCCTGGCAAAACATCTGCTTAGGCTAAAGTAGGTCTTAGTTCCTCTCTTTTGTTAGTTTCCTGCTAGTGAATAGAAGACACATGCTCAGCCTGGCTTATCTTGGATTAACTGAAAGTTTATTTTATTCCTTTTATATCTTCAGGAAACGTGACTCCATTTCACCTCTGGATGATTTGGCTTTTGACATGTACCAGGATCCAGAAGTTGCTCAGATAATACGTAGACTGGATGAGAAGAAGCGGGAAGCTGTCCGTCAGGAGCGCTATGACTACGCCAAGAAACTCAAACAAGCTATTGCAGACCTGCAGAAGGTATTGTTCAAAGGCTCTTTGTCTCTTAAGCCACACAGTGCTCCAGCAGCCTCTCAGGGACCCTTGTGTTCATGTGGAATCATAATGGTTTCCAGTAGATTTAATAACTTTAATAACACCCTATATAGGTATGGTAATGGGATTTCAAGGTAGCCTACTATGCTGTCTTCCAGGTAGGGGAACGACTGGGGAGGTACGAGGTGGAGAAGCGCTGTGCTGTGGAGAAAGAGGATTATGATCTTGCTAAAAAGAAGAAACAGCAAATGGAAGCGTATCGCCTGAAGGTGTATCAGCAGCTGGAGCTCCACGACCTCCTGGATGCAGAGCTGATGGTGGGTACTGCCATTCCTAATTCAGGAGGCTTTCTCTTGGGGGTATTGTAAAGAGAAGTGGCAGAGCAGACTAATAAATTCAAACAATAAGAGTTGTTACACTGGTGGTTCATGACAATTCGGTGAGGGTTTTAAGTTTTTGATGTGGATTGTGGATTTCCCCAACCAAAGACTTGTACGTGGCATTTTATCAATGTGTTTAGTTCTCCATAAATTACATGACATTGGACTGTTGAGGTCTCAAGCAAATGACATGGGAATCCTGAACGTTTTGCAGAATTTGAGGGCTACCTGATGCAGATGAATAAGAAACTTCCTCATGTTTTGAAGGGGTGTAACAGGCTGGCATCAAGGCTAACCAGACAGAATTAACGTAATAAGATATAGATATAGTTTTATATTGTTCTTGGAACAGGAAGCTTTATCATCTCCTCTCATGCATCCACACAGGATTATTTCCTGATTGTTTTACAAAGCTGCATCCAGTGGAAATAGTTACTCATCTCTGAGCGGGGTCTGATGGGTACCTGGAAGCAGCAGAATCTTGGTGACTGTGAGAGCTGGGGCTGAGCCCACTCTGATTTCAGTACCTTGTTAGCCTTGCTTTGCAAAACCTCCTTCCTTTTCTCAGATTCGAAAACCATCTGAATTGCCTTTGGAGCCTATGACTTACACCGACAATCTTCAGCGCACGGAAGGCGCAAATTCACCTCCTTGTGAGCACACAGAGCCCCCTAAAGGAGAGCCACGGAGAGCACAGCCTCTGCTGGAAGAGAGCTCAGCAGATCCCGCTTCTGCTGAGCCGCCTGTTCCCCACCAGTCCCCTCCTCCTCCTGAGACTCATCCCACAACCTCCAGGGCAGAGTTTCCCAAAGAAAATGTGAGTAGTGTATCTCTTATAGCAGAAGTCTGTCAGAGCAAGTGATTGTGTGTTCAGCCTTCCAAAACAACAAGGTCTTTGTTGTTATTCTCATGGCTTATATAGTACCTGAAATCAACCCTGCTATTAATTGGCATTGGTCATCTTTGTTCCTGAATTTCTTTGGAACCTTTTGGAAATGTTTGTTGGGATTGAGGCCAAAAGGGATTGGTTACATCTGATTTACAAACAGATGACTGGGAGCTAATAGACATCAAATGACTATTCAGGGGTCATGTAGCTGATACAGTGGAAGCTGAATTCTGCTTGCTCATTAGTGGCTTAATAAATCTCCTTCTGAGAGATCAGGTCAGATGAATCTAGAGCAGCCAGAGAATTTGTTGGAATGTGGTTGTAGAATAAGACTCTTGGTGTAGTGTCTAAAAGGAAGAAGAAAATCACAGTGTCTGGTTAGCTCAGTCTTTAGGTTTTGCTGCTCCTGCCTTTGGCAAAGCTAAGGAAGACTTGTGTTGTCTCTAGTAGCAGCAATATTTGCTTTTACCAGGATATTGACTTAATTAACAAATAAAGCTTTATGACTTGCTGGCTTCCTATCAGCAGGTTATTTCTTCTGTATGTGCATGCACTGCCACAAAAGACATTTTATATGTTATTGTATTCTGTAGGCAAGAAATAAGTTTCATACACAGGCACTGATTCCATTTCTTCATGATGTTTTTATGGGAACTTCACCACCTGGATGTAATTGTGAAGCAATACTGCTTTAATGGGGAAAAAATGCATTGAAATCAATTCCATTTGTGAGGAACCAACTTCACATCTAAGTCATTTCTAGAACAGCAACTTTCATCTTCTCTGTTAGGTTCAGTTTTTACCTTATGATGAGACACCTCTTCCAGCCATCCAGAAGCAGTCTAATGGCGCCGTCACATACCTTGAGCCAGGGATGGCTGAAGAGCTTATTGGTGATACTCCAAGAAGCGGCATTACTGGGGAACCAGAACCATTAAGTGAGAAGGCACTGAGGGAGGCCAGCCCTGCTGTTGAAGTGTTTGGAGAAGCCTTGGTAAAGAACAACAAAATGAGCCCGTAGATTACTGTCATCTGCGTGGAGTTGATGTGATACGCGCTCTGTCAACAAACACCTACTGAGGTTCCCTTTTCAGAGCTGTTCCTTAAAAATCTGAGATGAAAAGTTGACCTTGGGAGTATGGGTGCCTGTTTTCAATGTTTGTAAGATGCTGTAGCTTTTATGATTGATTACTTGATGAGCTATCAAGCAGATAGCGAGCAATAGACTGCTTTAGGGTATGGACCCTGCCAGAATACCCATAACTTGCCACTGTCTTTTGTAGGGAGAGAAGCCATTGCTGTGCAGGAAATGGATCCTTGAGCCTGACCCGTTAAATCATTTTCCTCATAGTTTCTCAAATATATGTGCTTTTAATAAAAGCCAGATTCTTTTAAGCACCTGGGGATTTCATGCTGAAGTTCATGTGTTCTTTTGAGGCTGTTTCTGTATATTAATGTTGGATAAATATTGAAATATCAGCACTGACATTTTAAGAGATGAACTTGTTCTGTGTTCAGGTTTCAGGAGCATTTTCCAAAACCTGGTCATATCGAGAGGATGCCTTGCTTGCTGTGTACAAGAAGCTGATGGAAGTGTCAGTAACCACGCCAAAGGAGGATTTAAAGAACATGCTGAGGGCTGCTATTTTCCTTGTGAGGAGAGCCATCAAAGACATAGTGCCTTCGGTACGTTGTAATGTGTTGGGTAAGAAATGCTTCAGTGCAGAACTAGCAGCCAAAATTGTACAGCCATGTGGTTAAGATGCTTTGAACAAATAGTTTGTAAAACTACTGTTCAGTAAGTTTAAACTAAAAACAAACCAACAAGCAAACAAATCCATCCAAACCCCCCAAACAACTGGAATGTCAGCTTTTAGTTGGGCTCAAGGACTGGGCAATGTCTGTCATTCAGCAGCACAGAAGATACTGCCCTGGGCTGAGTAATGAGCTTGAGGAGCTACTGCTGCTACAATAAATGTGTAGTGTGGTTGAGCCTGTTTGTTTTTATCAAGTTGAAATAGAGCAATGAAGTAACCTCTAGTTTCCAGCCTGAGAGACTGCAAGTTAGCCTAAGGAGCCTTAGGCTTCAAATAAACCTTAAACAAGAAGAGAAAAAACTCAAGAGCTGTGTTACTCTTTATAAGAAGCCTTTCACCTAAGCCCTAGCAACATGTTTTCTGGGAGAGGGATCTCTGCAGTAGCTTCCATTAGGGGTGTTACTGTAATTCTAGACTCCTGTTGCTGCTGTTCTTTAGTACTACAGAGAAGATTCTACAGTATTGTCTGAAACCAGGGATCTGTGTGCTATTTTGGTTCAGTGTTTTCTTGTTCTTTCTAACTTAGGTTTTTCAAGCTTCCCTAAAACTTCTAAAAATGATCATTACCCAATATATACCGAAACATAAACTGGGAAAGCTGGAAACTTCTCATTGTGTGGAAAAAGCGCTGCCAAATTTGCTTTCTAGAACAGGAGACTCTTCATCCCGTCTTCGCCTTGTGGCTTCTAACTTCATTCAGGTAGGTGTTTTCCTTCAAATTCTGGTTTGATGTGCATTAGGAATGTCACAGGGCTCGCAGGTGGGTAGGTAACATCTCACCAGACTTTGAGGCCGGAGTTTGCTGCCATCAAGGATGATGCCTAAGATGGAAGGCAAAGTGGTAGAACAAACTTAGCATCTTTGCAGTGGTTTTTCCAGCTGTATACGTCCAGCAATGTCAGGACTTTGTATCCTCTGTGACATTTCTTGTCTACCTTCTCCTCATATAGCTCAGTGTAAGATGAAGTTCTTGAAATGTTTCTCACAGCCCACCTCTGTAACTCATCTGAGCGTGTCTAAGACTTTATTGATTTCTCAGTAGCTTTCTCTCTGATGCCAAAAGCAAGACCAAACATTGGGATAAGCTTCTCTTTAAAACCTTTGCAAGCAGCTTCTGGGTGCTAAAGTAACAAAAAAGCAGCTACTTCTTATGGAAGGCTTATTTTATTTTACTTGTTATAAGTAACTTAGAATAGCTCTTCTTTGCAAAGACAGTTAACTTCCCTCGTTCAGCATTCCTACATGCACGCTGTCTCTCTGCATGTTTCTAGGAAATGGCTCTGTGCAGTGAGGTCAAATCTCTTCAGATTGTTCCAGTTCATTTGGTTCAACCATTAAAACCCAACTCCCCAACACATCTGGCGATGAGTCAAGTGGAATTAGTGCAATGCCTCTTGGAAGACATGGGAACTGAAAACTCCGGGTTTACCATCAGCAACGTCATGAAGGTAGGAGCCTGACAGGAAGCACAGGAAGCTTTTTCTGTTGCTGTCTTATTGGGACTTGTCTGTCTGTTTGGGGTGTTTGGTGAATTACCAGAGAGAATTTGAACCTCTTGGAGGTGACAACACACAATCCTGTGAGGAAGCAAGATGGCAATATGGGGAAAAAGAGTCACTGGGTCAGAAGGTGTTAGTAAACACCTGCTTGCTTGAAGATTTCTCTCCCTGCAGTGAAATAACAGACTAATAAAGAAGTCCTTAAAAAAATGTGGGAAAATAGAGGCTTATTATGATGTTCAGTTTGCAACAGGAGCTTTGGAACACCGAGTTTATGAAGTCCGCGATGTGGCGCTGCGGATCATCCTTGACATGTACAGGAAGCACAGGGCTGCTGTACTGGAATATCTGCCTCCAGATGATGCAACCATCCGTAAGACTGTCCTCTATAAAACACTCTTTGATGGATTCACCAAAATAGATGGCAAGCTTTCTGAAGCTGAAATCAGGGTACGTAAGCAGGTTGCAGAACCACATAGCTGTTTTAAACATTGCATCCAACTGAGCAATGTACTGATTTCACAGCTCTATTAGACACTGAATGACACACGCAGCAGAGCATCATTAGGTGTGCTGTTAACATGTAGTAGTGCTATCTCTCAGGTAGGACACTGGAATTCAGGGGGAGAGAAGTGTTGCTGTAGTAGACCCATCATTTAACCACGCAGGATATTTCTTGTTGCATTGACCATTGATGTGTTTTGCAATTTCTTCTATATGAGAGATGGTTCAAAAGCTTTTCTAACTGAAAGCCTATTTCTTGACAGGCACAGAGAAAGGCAACAAGAGAAGAAGAAGAGAAACAGAAGAAGGAAGAAATAAAAGTCCTGCAAGGTCAGCGGGCAGCTCTGAAGGAGGTGCAGGGAGAAGTTCAAGCTGGAAAGGTGAGGGTGGTTTAGTTTTGATTATTGGGGGTGTGTGTGTGTTTAATCCTTTTTTCCTCAGGTATGACAGGCTTAGATAACTAACATTGCTGTTGTCTCATTATAAACAAAACCCCAAAGATAAGAAGAAAGACTCCATGACATACACTGACTGTCCTCCTCAGCAGCCCAGTTTAAAACTGGGGGCTTGCTTTTCCTAACATGGTATCAAATTTGGATTCTTTTTAATAACAGCTTTGTCTGGCAGATGGTAATTTTGGGAGTGTTTCTGCAAGTCTAAGTGTTTCTGTAGCAGAGTACAGGAGTTGCACTGAGTGTGTCAGGGCCCTCTGAAGCGTGCTGTACTGCACATTGTGGAGTTTTATACCTGACCCTCAAGGAGGCAGTCAGCTCCCCCAGGGCCAGGAAGCAGGACTGCTGTTCCATCCTTAGAAGATTGCTGCCTCAGTACCTGAGAGGTTTGCTGTGGGACCAGAAGCACAAACATTGTAATGCGTTGGCTCTGCTTCTAAGCTTTTAATGGCAGAGAAAAATCAGAATATAATGTGTTCTCCCTGGCAAGCACCACAGTCTTTAAGTACATTTCTCACTTAAATTTCTTTGTTCAATAGGGGAAAGACTCTGACTTTCAGAAGCTAAAGACTCAAGGTAGGTAGTTTCAAATACTGTTAAGAAATGTGCAGATGTTTCACAGAGTGGTAAGAAATGTAGAGATATTTCAAGATGTCTTTGAAGCACTAATAACAATTAGTATGGCTTGAAACCACTTTAGATTTCTCCCCAGCCTGGTGTAGACCATCTACTACATGTAAAAATCACCACTGAGTTATTTTACTGTTGTAAATGACTGAAGCAGTAGTTTCCCAATTGCTTAGAGGTACACCGGCTTTCAGTGCTTGTTACCACAATGGTGGTGTGTGTGCTTCTGCTCTGTGTTTTTGCTGGGAAGATGCAAAGAAGCAGCACTTCTGGGCATGCATGAAAGCAAATTAAAATGTGATCTTGGTTTTAATAGTTCTCTTTTTACAGGTTTCCAGGTAAAGGAAAGCCCACAGCCTGCAACAGTGGAGATGCCAGACAATCGTTCCTCCGTTGCAAATTACTTGGATAAGTAAGTTAGATGTGCATCTTCCAACAACCTTAAGCACTTGGTATAACCTGCAAGTTAGTAATGTTTTTCCAGTGGATCAAAGATGTATTGTAGCTGTCGTGTGTAGTGTAGGATAGGGGCTCAGAGGAAGCATTAGGAAACTCTGGAGCCATGGCAGCCAGTCTCAGAGAGCTGTTCTCAGTGCTTCTGGGGAATTACATCTTTCTATGCGAGCAAATGCTTCACAGTTGTAGTTACCATAAATTATGTGATAGGATCTGTACATGCCCAAGCACAATATCAGCACTGTGTAGAGAAAATAAGGTGTACCAAGATATTAGCTGTTTCTCAGAATAGCTTCAAACAGAAGAAACAGTGTTCATCCATTTCACTCTGTGATGTTACTGATGTTTGTATTTTTTTCCCTAGCTTATGTATTTTTTGTGGTGAAAGGGATGAATCCTTCACAGAGGAAGGGTTGGATCTCCATTACTGGAAACACTGCCGTATGTTAACCAGATGTGAGCACTGCAAACAGGTTAGGCATATACTTTCTGGAGCTGCTACAAGATGTTAACTGTTGTTGTTCTGGTTTTAAGGTGCTATAAGATATTTAATGCTTAGGTAGACAAATGCTGACCACAAATGTGATCTCGGGTAGCACTTTTTGAACAGAGCAGCGTTATAAATTGTAGTAATGACTGGACTAAAATTTCATTTTCCCTTTGTCATTTTGGAAAGTGAGATTTAACTTCCAAAAATCACATAAGCAGAGTTTGAAATACTCAGCACGGTACAGGGCTCACTGGGTGCCTCTTGCTCCCTTGCAGGTGGTGGAAATAGCCAGCCTGACAGAGCACTTGTTGACTGATTGTGATAAAAAGGACAGCTTTGGGAAATGTCAACGGTGTGGTGAGGCCCTTCCAAAAGATGAGTTGCCCAAACATATTAAGAGCAAGACTTGCAATTGTGAGTAGCTTCAAACAGAAGGGTTGAACTTCAAAGGTCAAGCCCAAAGGATTAATCACTGTTGTTCCTTTTGATCTTTTTTCAATGTAGATGATTAAACATGGGACTTTGAGAGCAGTTAATGATAAAAAGGGAGGAGCTGGTTTAGCCGTGGAGTAGTTTTACACTCTTTGTTGTGCAAGTCCTCCTCTTGTATTTGAACTTAGCCTGTCTTTGCAATTCTTGCACTAATTTTCTAATCATTACAGCTGCCAAGCCAGAACATGTGGCAAACCATTGCCCATTGTGCCATGACAACTTTCCTCCAGGAGAGGAGGTAAGATGCCTTCCAGACTGCTTTGATGTTATGTCATTGGGACCGAATTCATGTCCTCTTCTAGCACTGCCTTATACCCAGTGACTTCAGAACTTGCCTTGAAGAACTGGCCTCTCTAATTTCTCCTTACTGTTCCCTACTACCGCCTAATGCTGGGAAATCTCTGGCACATCCAAAGTGTGCTTTCAGGAACTGAAAGTATCTATTGGCATCATCAAAATTTGGCTATTTTCATTTCTATTTCACTTAGTCATAAGGTGCTCATGCTTTTATGAGTGAGCAGATTCAAATGCTGTTGCAGTGAGGTCCGTTCACAACCCTGCTTTTCCCCATGGTTTCAACGTCTGTGTGTCTGCCTAGTGACTACCTAAAAGCTTGGCTGATTTTGCTGGTGGTGTAGTATCACTTCTTTTTAATTGGCTTCAGGGCTGGAAATCTCACCTGATGGGCTGTAAAATGAATCAGCGGAGGCTCTCCATCTTAAATAAAACTCTTCTAGTGCAGCCTGGTAAGATACTATTTATGATAATAATGATTATGCTTTTTACTGTGTTCCTTTTACTTAAGAGAAGTCCTTCATCCTTGAGATCAGACTCTTGCTACTTGTTCAACTCGTTTTTTTACCTAACCTAACTACAGCATACTAGGGGAGCAAGCTCTCAAAATCATTCCATAACAACACTACTTCAAAACAAGGCATTAGCTCAGATGGTTGGGGAAATGGTGTGTTTGATCAGTTTGGGGCTTTTTCTGCATGACAGTACAACTGTGAATAGAACAATCAGTGCGACAGGAAACAGTTAACATTCTGGCAAGCTCCTGAACGCTGACACAGAGAACTGAGAGCCCAATTTAGCTTGTAATGTCCAATCAGAGGATGCTAATCTAATCCTAATTACGAGATGAATTGAATAGTTAGTGCTGTGTACTGCTTTTCCTTTGCCATTCAGACCCAGGAGCTAGGCAGAATCTATGATTGTGCAGCTTCTTACCAACAGAGAGAAATTGATGCTGATGTCAGGTGGCTTTTTTTAACACTCATCTCTATTTATGAACCAAAATCCTTTTCTTTCCTGGACACAGAAGTTAAACCAGCTATTTTCCCTGCCCACGGCACCAAAACTCTTTTGGCCAATAACATCCAAAGCCTTTTCTCCTTCAGACTTTTCTCAGAGTTCTTTAGTCTGCTGCATTTCAGGCCATTACTAGAGTTAACCTCCTCTGTCTGGTATTTGCTTTGCTCATACCTGCATTTCACAGCATCCTGGACAGAATCCTCTCAGCTGTGCTAAGTGAATGGGGTTAAACTCAACAGTTTCCAGTCTCAAACTGGACCTACAATCATGCCTGTCTATCTGTCTTCTATTTGCCTGTGAGAATGCTAGTTAGTTTGCTGCTGCTTGGAATTTGGAAACACAGAAGGAACTTAAATCCTGCCTGGATACAGCTAAAGCTCCAGAGCAGTTTCCTAGGGATAGGAAAGGAACCCTGACCGTATAGTCCCACTGCTTCTGGTATGAGGCGCACCTCAGACCAACTTTTAGTTGCCAGCATCAGTCATTCAGACTTCACAATTCTTGAGAATCAAATTGGTAGATAAAATTCAAGGCTGGGACCAGATGTCCTTGCAATGACAACCCCTGTTTTCTCTTCACAGGCAAAACGGGTGGTCAGTATTTAAGGAAAGCAGGTCCTTCAGGAACAAAAGCTCGATCTCCCTCTCTAGGAAGCAAGATCCCAATCCCAAGAGGGAGCCCGAATAAAATCAGTGGCAAAACATACACAAAGCAATGACAGAAGCAGTATTTTCTCCTTTGTCTTATAGTAGTTATTTAAAAACTGTGGGCAATTCATATCATCTTACTTGTTTGACTCCACGGGCCTGTTGAGCAGCGCTTGCCCAGTCTGATAACCACATCAGTGTGTCAGCTGTCTGCAGCACAGTGGCTTTCTCCTAGAAACGCTTCCACTGGAAACACACAGATATTTTGGGAAGGATCCAGCCTGCCATGTTCCCTGATGGCACAAGGCAGGCCAGACATCGGTCTCCAGTTCTTCATAGTAAACTATTTCCCTGATGAGTGTGGTGGTGACGCACTTGGCTCTTGTTTCTAAGAGCAAAGTGTAATTTACATGTCTGTAATTTTGTGAGTTCAAGCATATTGTTAATGTCAAGAATTAGCACCAAAGGCAAAAGCCAAAGGGCTGGTTGGATATTGCCATATGACCTGCTGCCACGTGAACATGAAGTGGCTGTTCTGTGCGGCCTCTTGCTGTGCACTAAGTGCCTTACTAGTTCTCTTGACCACAGGGTTAAGTTCAACCTTAAGAGTGCTCTTTGGTTAATGAGAGTGTGTCCATGGAGCTACTGTAGAAATGAGAGTCATGCTTTTACAATCTCCCAGGTCATTCTGAAATATACCCCAAGAAATGGTCCCTCAAAGAAAAGAAAACCTTAGTGGGACCTGGAAAGCCTGACTTAAAAATTTAGACCTTTTTTCCTGCTTTAGTGTGCTCAGCTTGCTTCTAAATCCAAAATTATATTCAGATAATTCTAAATGCTGAGTTTCTCCAGCTAGATCTTGATTAAAATAAGCATCTGTAGGATACAGCATGGGACCATTTAACAGCTTTGCAGAGAACAAATTCTGTGTGGAGCTTTGTCCCTAAAGCAACAATCCCAGCTTTTCAGCCTGTAACACTTAGGCCAGAGCTTTCCAGGGCAGAATTCACTGTTGGCCTGTGTCACCGCAGGTACAAGGATGGGTGAGGATGGTAACAGACCTTTTGGGGTTGGGCTTTTTGCTACCATGGGGTGAATTTTGTATATTCTGCACTGATTTTGTAATACGCTGGGTTTCTAGTTTGTGTGCAGCCTCTCTGCAAGAGAAGGGATGTCACAGGTAGATCAATGTGCTGGTACTTTGGAAATCTTTATATAGTTTCTTTAACTCTTCTAAATTATATATATATCAATAAATATATATACGTGAGGAATGTGTATTAGCATGTGTGGTTTTATTTCTGCTTTAGTACCAGAAGTTCCCATTTGAGAACTTGATTCCTTATTCAGGCAAAATGCGTTGATTTTGCTTGGGGATCAGCACTTGTGATGGATTGTGAGCTGGGCCCTGAGCACTCTTCCTTTTGGACATAAAGCTGTGAGCTTTCCCCTGTGTAGTCGCTGGAAAAGCCACGTTGGCAACAGGTGTGCTGGGTGTTTTGGGTTGGCCAGTGCAGTGTGTGCATTGGGTGGGTGCAGTCGTGAAGCTGTGGCTGCCCCATCCCTGGCACTGTTCAAGGCCAGGTTGGACACAGGGGCTTGGAGCAACGTGCTCTAGTGGAAGGTGTCCCTGCCCAGGGCAGGGGGTTGGAGCTGGATGAGCTTTAAGGTCTCTTCCAACCCGGTCTATGATCACCCTGTCCATCCAGCGCCTCATCTGGGCTGCTTCCTTTCACTTTGTATGTCTTCTGCAGTGGAACAATAAGCACTGGTGTGAAACACAGCGATGCTTAGTCCTGTGCTGTAAAGCATCCCAGAGCAGAGATGTTGCACAGGGGCAGGTTGGCCTGGAAAGCTTAAATCAACAATGACAGGGCGTCATTCCTGAAGAACAGACTGTGGTCCCGATCGCAAGGGCTTTTTTGTGTATTTTC
>NW_009936171.1:8112-26981 GCF_000696875.1 Nestor notabilis | reverse complement strand
AGCTTTAAGGTCTCTTCCAGCCCAGACCATTTGATGTTTTATTCTATGATTCAAGAAAATAAAGCAATGAGGACATCCTTAATATGACGTATTGTTCAAATGGTCTGTTTTCAATTTGTGGGCACAGGAGAACCTAACATGTTATGATTTATATGTGTACTTCGAAGATGCTCAGTGTAGGTGATGGGACTAACTTAGTATTGATGTCAGACACCTATTGTGACTTCACCCAGATCTGTAACCTGCTAATTATAGACACAATGCTTAAACTCCTCCCTGGCCCTACTATCTCTAGGAAATATTTTTGCTGGGTTAGAATCTTTATTTTATTGATCAGTCTGCTAAGCTAACATTTTGTTAAATATGTTTTTTAGTAATTTGCATGATCTCTTTAAATCTTACACTTTCCTACAGAATGTGGAAAATTATTAGAATTGTTTCAATACTTAAATGATAGAATCATAGAATATTTCAATACAATACAAAAGAATTAGAAGACAGCTTTGAAATAATGAGACTTTTTTCTCCCTACAATTTCTACATGACATCTTACTCAAAGCTATATTATGGGAATATGTGTGATATAAATGGGTTTCCTCCCTGTCTTTATTTTAGTTGTAAAAAGAATCTTGATTAACTCAGTGGGATTTCCAGTTTGAGGATTGAGCATTTTTCTTGCCTGTAATTGTATTGATCCCTGTGCAGTTCAAAGTCCTTGGAATTATAGTTATAAATTTCGTGAGGAAAGAGCTGGAGGCTGCCAGCACTTCCCTCCCATGGAAGAAATACCTATGATCAGAAGGAATGTGAGGTTTGAGGTATTGATATTCAATGTGTTTCTTTTACTTGACACTTTCCTGATAAGGAAAATTCTATAGGCAGGACTATACAATGAAGCAAAGAATCAAGGAAACACAGATTGTTACTGGCTTAAGCTATTAGAAGCTTGTTTTCAGGTTTAAGGTAGGGATTTTACTCTCCAAAGGATGGGAATACAGTGATTTAGACACCATTTTATTCAAACATACTGAATGGTGTATACCTACAGATATTTTATAATGCTATCATGTAAGCATCTGTGTGACAGACCTGTGAAAACAGTCTGTGGGGAGTCTTCTTTCTGGCCAGTAACAGACCATATGGACCACAGTCCTGGATCTCCTTCCAGCTTTAGTTGCTGGGAGTCTGTAGAAAGCCAAAAGACAGAAGGAACATGCAGTTTGACAATTCTACCTAAGACAGGCATCTTATTAATATAAGTGCCATAGCTATCAAATATTCTTGACCACAGTATGAAAGGATCAGATAGTAATCTTTTGAAGGCAGGGTAATGAAGACTTTTCACTAATACATTTTAAAAATATATGGTAAGTTGCAGTTTTTTCTTTTTCTAAATTTGATCACACACAGTTACACTGCAACCAAATTATAAGACTATTATTCACTGAGGAATACTCAGCTTACAAAGATTTCTGTCTCTAAGATCATGGAAAGGCTTAACTAGGAAAGAGATTATCATATATGTATTTATATATATATCATGTTTTTCTATCTGTATATATTATATTTATATATTTATATTCCATATATCATAGAATCCCAGACTGGTTTGGATTGGAAGGGACCTTAAAGCTCATCCAGTTCCAACCCCTGGCCATGGGCAGGGACACCTTCCAGTAGAGCAGGTTGCTTCAAGCCCCATCCAGCCTGGCCTTGGACACTGCCAGGGATGGGGCAGCCACAGCTTCTCTGGGCAACCTATGCCAGTGCCTCACCACTCTCATAGGGAAGAATTTTGTCCTAATGTGATTCTGTGACTCTGTGATTCTGTGAGTGTACACATCACTGAAAAAATTATTTAACAGAAGCACTTTGCAGAACTGCATCTAATTTAATTCTAGATCATCAGCGGGCATTCTGATGTTGCCGGATTTTGTATTATGTGTTGTTTGATTATGTGTTTAATTTTATTCCTGGTGTCCAGTCTGTTCTCCTGAAAGTCTGACATCAGTAAAACTTGGGCAGACTCAAGATTACTGGTCATTTCCAACAGTATAAAATAAGAATTGGATCTTTACTGTCCAAAACATGTGCAAGAGCCCTATCATAATTACCCCAAAAGGGCTGCTGTGAATACTAGAGCAGACAGATACACAGCTCTAAGATGTGCATTGTGGTTAGGAGCAATCCTGCAGTTCTGAGAATCCCATGCCAATGTAATGAAGCTGGTGGGACATATAGGCAAAGTTTGGAGTACTTACCTAAATCAAGCTGTTGTGGATTGCCTCATGTCTTTTTATTTATTGCTAATTCACTCTTAAATTGAAATGGCTCTTGTTCCAGCCAGCTATTTCAGTTTTTGTTAGGAGTGGTCTAATAGCTGTTATTTTGCTGTGCACATTTTTGTCTAATAAAGGAATGATGGTAATTAATTACTGCAGTTGAAATGTTTCTTCTGATATCAGGGTTGGGTTTTTTTGCTTCCTTCACTTTTTTTGGCTTATCACCGCTGATACCATTTCAGATGACAGCACCTCTTTATAATTTCACTATTGCTGCCAAAGTCCAGTGAATGCATTGGCTAAGCACCAACTGCCAGATTTCTTCCAGTAGTTGCTACCTTTACCAGTGAAATCCCTAACTGGTGCTTCACAGAACCACAATGCGTCAGTCAGGTTAGCGCTTGTTAGGTGGATGATGTGATATGAAGGAATTCAGTACAAGTCACAGGGAACTTCAGGTCTTTTCCCTTTCTTTTTTGTTGCAACTGTTTTTGTTCTTTAGGAGGTGAAGTTCTGGGCTATCTGCATGAAGAAAACTCATTCCTCTCTTGCAAGATCTTTCAGTCAAGTCATAAATTACCTCCATCTGGCATTATTGGGTCTTGCCCAGTTCCTGTTTAAAATGTCTCTAAAAAGTCCTTATCACATTTTTGCCTTGATTATGCTGAGGTGATTTCACTACCAAATTGGGAGGCACTCACTTCCCATCTGAAATCCAGGGAGGGGCAGGGGCTTTTGACAATGGCCTGTAGTGACAGGACAAGGGGGAATGGCTTTAACCTGACAAAGGGGAGATTGAGATGAGATCTTAGGAAGAAGCTCTTCCCTGTGAGGGTGCTGAGGCGCTGGCACAGGGTGCCCAGAGAAGCTGTGGCTGCCCCATCCCTGGCAGTGTTCAAGGCCAGGCTGGACACAGGAGCTTGTAGCAACCTCGTCTAGTGGAAGGTGTCCCTGCTTGTGGCAGGGGGTTGGAAGTGGATGAGCTTTAAGGTCCCTTCCAACCCAAACCAGTCTGGGATTCTGTGATTCATGATCTGTGATCTTAATCTATATGTTGGAAGACTTCCTTTTGTCCCTGAAAATCAATTCCTTCAGCGTTGCAGATGCTGAGGAGATCAGTCATGTAAAAGTATTTAAACAGGCTGCCCAGGGCAGTGGTGGAGTCACCATCCCTAGAAGTGTTCACAAACCATGTAGGTGAGGTCCTTAGTGACATGGTTTAGTCGCCACATGCTGGGGTAAAGGTTGGATTCAGTGATTATTAAAGGTCTTTTCAATCTACTTGATTCTATGATTCTATTTATGTGTGGAGAAGATGATGTGTAGACTCAGCACTGATGGCTTCTCCTGGTCTGGAGGCATTTACTGTCAGCTGAAGGGTTTTTTGCTCATATGGAGCCACTGAGTAGTTGCTGGTCATGAAAGCACAGAAGGATGAGCAGAGAAGGAATTGGCATCTTAAACTGTTGTGATTGCCAGGCTTCATTGCTAGCTTTGAGAGGAAAACAGACATTCTATTTGTCAGGAAGTTCTCAGGGTTTGAAAATAATTTTTGTCTTTAACCAAGAGGAAAAGCAATATTTCAAAATGTTTCACAGGAAGGTATTTCAAATAAAAAAAGATAAAGCATTAAATATTGAAGTATTTTGTTTCAGTACTATACATATAACAGAGCAAAAGATATTAAAAAATGAGAAGTCAGCAAAAAATCAAAAATTACTTAATTCTATGCTCCATTTCTGAATTCAGTACTCTATTCTAACTTTAAATCTTTTTAAGATGTTTTTCAATGTTGCCAGAATTTGCATGTTTTTGTGAAATGTTTTTATTTTACATGAAACAGCTTTGTCAAAAGATATTTTTCTTTATATGTTTTTCCTTCCAACAGCTGTACAATAAACCTAATAACTAAATAAAGAATAATTGCCCTCTGTCATAGAATCATGGAATGGTTTAGGTTAGAAGGGACCTTAAAGCTCATCTGGTTTCAACCCCCTACCACAGGCAGGGGCACCTTCCACTAGACCAGGTTGCTCCAAGCCCCGTCCAACCTGGCCTTGAACACTGCCAGGGATGGGGCAGCCACAGCTTCTCTGGGCACCCTGTGCCAGTGCCTCAGCACCCTCACAGGGAACAACTTCTGCCTGAGATCTAACCTGAACTTCTCCTGTTTGAGTTTAAACCCATCACCCCTTGTCCTATTGCTTCAATTTGTTTAGTGGATTTCTAAAAGAGATAGTGAAATCCTAAGTATATTTATCTGAAGAAGTTTTTACATGTTTTCGATGCTGGAAAATAATTTGCTCATTGATATTCTTGTGATTGCAAATAATCACCAGATAATTTTGAAAAACAGGTAAACAATAATAGAAAATTATAAACTGAAATAGTAATGAATGATGGCTTATCACTTCTTCAGTGTACTCAATTCATAAATTCATATAGTTGTATTATTATAACTACTTTTATAATACATGTTATTCCGCTTCTTTCTTGAATGAGTCAGACTGCTATCCAGCATAATGTATGTGAACTGTTGTTTTTAAAATGAGCTTAAGAAAGTCTCATTTCCATTTCCTTTCATACAAAATATAATTATTCAGGCTTCAGATGTCTCTTTTTGTAATATTTGTGAGAGCAAGGCATGAGGACCTGATGCACACAGGCTATATATCTGAAGGGATTTCAAATGAAATCAAATGGAAATGTATACTGAGATAAGAACAAATATAATTGCAGAAACTTTCCTAGTGTTCAGAGTGAAAAAATGCAGGACAGTTTCTATTGGGATGACAGGTTGCTGACATATGGTCAAGAGAATTTCTAAATGTATTTTATTTCAAAAGAGGTCGCCATCAAAAGCAGACAATTATTTTGTAGCTTCAGACTGAAGTCCTGTATTCAGTTTTTCAGGAAAAAAAACTTAGCATCATGGTAGATTCTTATAGGAGAGGTTTGGAAAAGGTCAATCCTCTTTTCAGCATCTTCCTTATCAAGAAATTGCACTCTGAACTCCCATATACAATGTGAACACTAGCAATACTGTGGAGGTGAGGGCCTCATAGTGTAGCATAATATCCCTGTCTGATAATTCCTTCTAAAGCCTCATAATATGGTTATTTTGTGGATTCATGAGTTGAATCTCAGGCTAGGACAAACATTTCCAAACTGAAGTATTGAAAGTTTTGGTGACTAGACAGAGTTCTTTGTTTTCCTCATCACTCCAAGGTCAGTGCTATGGATGAGTACATATTTCCCTTAGAGCTTGGTAGCTTAGTTTTGGCAGTCTTTTTATGCATAACGATTTTTAGTATTTGGATATGAACATCTTGCACTTCTATGGTGAGTGCTTATCAAAGTAACAGATTAAATTAAATCCTAACTCTTGACATTACTCATAGGAATTTATGCCATTGATTTCAAGAGAGCCAGTCTTGACACCTCTTTCTTGTTCCATTGGCAAGAAAAAGTTTTATCTTCTGAGTACAAAGCAGCTACTCTTGCATGTATTTCTGTCATGTTCTTATAGTATTTAAAAAGAGAAAGTCAAGTGAATCTTTCTTTTTTCTATATTTGAAATGATCATCAAATGGGTTCACAGAACCAGGCACTCCTTCAGGTGTGAAGGGACTCCCTGAGGTCTCTAGTCAAGCCTTCTGCTCACAGCAGAATCAATACTGGATGTAAACCAGAAGGTTGCTTAAGGGTTTGTTGATTCAGGCCTTGGAGACCTCCAAGAGCATTATATCCTCACTGTGATTTCTTTTTTCCCCTTACATCCAGCGGAATTTCTCCTGCTTCAATTTATGACTCATCTCTTGTTCTCCCACCATGTAAAAAAACACGGGACTGTCACAAAATTGAGAAGTATCGAATATTCTGCTGAGGTGTAAAAGAAACTCGACATTGTGCTGCTCCTATCCTTTCACTGGATAGACTTTGGTTGCTGATCCCAGTTTCTGTCAGTAATGGTGGCAGAAGATGAACTTTCAGCAAAATGTGAATGCTGAGGACTCTTTATTTATTAAAATTCCTTCGTATTTTCCACAGCTGTAAATGTATTTTCATCATGTAGGGAGAACAAATCAAGAATCTTGTAATAACGTGGAAAGCATGTTCAGCCTGGAGAAGAGAAGGCTCCTTAAGGGGAGACATAACAACAGCTTCCAGTGCCTAAAGGGCCAAAAAGAAACCTGGAGAGGGGCTTTTGACAAGGGCCTGTAGGGACAGGACAATGGGGGAATGGCTTTAACCTGACAGAGGGGAGATTGAGATGAGATCTTAGGAAGAAGTTCTTCCCTGTGAGGGTGCTGAGGCGCTGGCACAAGCTGCCCAGAGAAGCTGTGGCTGCCCCATCCCTGGCAGTGTTCAAGGCCAGGTTGGACGGGGCTTGGAGCAACCTGGTCTAGTGGGAGGTGTCCCTGCCTGTGGTAGGGGTTTGGAACTGGATGAGCTTTAAGGTTCCTTCCAACCCAAACCAGTCTGGGATTCTATGAATCTAGTACCGTAAGTTCAAAACCATAGTTTCATTCTCATAGCATGATACACTTAATTCTGCAACTTTAAGAAAAAACTTTTTCAAGAAGTCCTATATATGACAGAGGTCTAAATGCACACTGTAAGTGGGAAAGGCCTACCTCAAGTAAAAGCAAAGGCATGTATTTTTTACATTGTTTTTGTACTCTTCCATGAGATATCAATAATATCAGGACATGCTACATTTGACATAATTGGAAGGAATGTGCTATGAAAAAAGCTGTCTGAAAAGATATAAATTCCCTAGAACTAAGTAATATGTTAGATGAGTGTTTAAGACAATGTTCATATTTTGAGTTTGAGTAACAAAGTTTGATTGTACAAGGAAGCATTTATTCTGCCTGGCTGGCTGATGTGCTAGAGCTTTCCCTTCTCTTACATCCACAGTGTGATGCTATCTATGGCAAGCCAAAATATCCCAGTATAATGTTGATTCCAGGAGGAGCAGGATTTGCCACACATTGAACTTGGAGAAGCAGAAATTGTCAGACTTTGATGATTTTATTGACACTTGGAATCTTGTAGTTCTACTTACTGACAGGGGAAACAAGATGAGGAAAACTGAAAAATCCTTAGGCTTCAAGTCTTTGTAAAACTTCTTGCAATATTTCATAGAGTTTCTAAAACTCTAGCTGCTGAAGTTTAGGTAGTATTTGTTAAACAAGGATGGTTGCTTTTTGTATTTGCACCAGTTGTTTCAGGACCACTATCTTTCCACTCATGGTCAATGAATGAAGCTGAACCTCTTACTCGTCTATCTCAGTAGCTTACCTGTCTTCAGTTAAGACTGCATGGAGGGTTGATTGGTTGTAGCAAGAGAACTCAACCCTTCTCATGTCTTAGAGAATAAAGTAAATATTATCTCAGTATTTCTCTTGCTCTGTGTCAGATTCAGGACGAGGTGTAAGTTGTATTTCTGAAATAACATAACAATGGTAGTGTAGGAGGTTCTTTGACATCTTTATCTGGTACCAAAGTAACATTGCCTACAACATGTTGCGATTTATGATACAGAAAGTGTCATAAATCAACATGCAAGATGCTGGTTAAAATGGAACTTTTTTGTCAGAAGATGTCAGGTTAAAATGTTGATTTTTTTTCTTGTGTGTGCTAAGGCAATTTTTTATTTGTTTTACATTGCATGGATGTGAATGAGAACACATTTGAATGCATATTCAGGGAAAGTTATTTCTTTGTATTTCACCTTCACAATTACTGATGCTCAGAAGATCACTGAAATAATCTTTTTATATTGGCTAAGTTACATTTATTTCTTCTCACTCTTCTATTCAAATGAAATGGCTCAAATGTTCCTGCTCAGATATTTCTGGTATCATGTTGAAGATGCTAAAATTAGGAATATTTCAATCACTAGAGTGAGGATTTGAGAGGTTTGAGTGGTTGAAGCATGGAGTTAGAAAGAAGCCCTTTACAATTCTAATTTTGGTTGTCACTGTCTTTCTTGTACGATATTTATGCATCACTCAGCCTGAAATTCTTTAGATTCACATCTTAACTATGAGGTTGGGATGTGTTAATATATTCACCTGTCACTGCCTCAGCATGGCTGGCCTTTTATAGCTCCACTAGTGATCTAATGGTGGCTCACAGCTTTGTCTGTGTGGAAAGCTAGTCATTCTTACAATGGATTTTAATCACAGTGGAATTGTTTTTGTCTAAGGAGATGCTCCCATCTCATTTTCTGTGACTCAAGTGAAAAAAAGTCTGGGGGGCTGAATGCAGAAATCAGCACCTTAAATGCCAGCAATGCAAAACAAGGGTCACATCTATTTAGAGAGAGAAGGCTCAGTTAAATAAGGGAGAAGGATTTCAATTTAATCTTTATTTCGGATGGTGTTTTTTTCTTTTTTTTTCTTAAAAGACAACCAATCTTCAAGTAAAGAATAAAAGGAAAAGCTCTATCTATACTTGCATGTATATTCATAAGCAGACCTAAATAATTTAGCAAGAGCTTAATCCTTTTCATTTTTAACTACATTACATTAATCCATTTATATGAGATAATTATTTCTAGCTCTTCTGTGAGGCAGAACCACATTACCTAACACAGTCTTGTTAGTTAAGAAGAAAAGAAGTGACTAACTTCCATGAATAACTGCACATACAGGGCTGTTCCCACTACAGTTTGCATGCTGGTGGCTTTTATCCCAGCTCACAGATGATTAATACTAGTCCTTAATCTGAGCCAAGCTCGGATTCATATGTAGTTTTCATGTGTAACACTGCTAGCTCAGGTTCTGATTCTCAGGCTTTGATGTGTGGTCTGTCCCAGGCATCCCCTGCTCTTGGTGACTCTTCCCTTCACCCAGACTGTCTGTTAAGGTAGCACCTAATTCCAATGTAGGAGCATATCTATGTCCTATAGTTCTCATTTCAGGAACTGTTTTGCAGATATCTAGTCCCAGATAACGTACAAGATATCATTTCTAATTATAAAGAGCCCATTGCAGTAAATTCATCCTAAATCCTTTCCAAAGGCTAGACTAGCAGTGAAGTCTCTTAGGAGCTAAGTTTGCCCTTTGCAGACCAGACTTTCTGTGTTCCCACAATGCATAAGTAAGCTGAAGCACTCCTTGCAACAGGGCAGTGTAGATGCTTCAACATTTGCATAGTGTCACAGGATCACAGACTTGTTTGAGTTGGAAGGGACCCAGGTACTGACAGAACAAAGGGGGAATGGCTTTAACCTGCCGGAGGGGAGATTGAGATGAGATCTTAGGCAGAAGTTGTTCCCTGTGAGGGTAGGGAGACACTGGCACAGGGTGCCCAGCGAAGTTCTGGCTGTCCCATCCCTGGCAGTGTTCAAGGCCAGGCTGGACAGGGCTTGGAGCAACGTGGTCTAGTGGAAGGTGTCCCTGCCCATGGCAGCGGTTTGGAACTGGTTGAGCTTTAAGATCTCTTCCACCCAAACCATTCTATGACTGAGCCACTGGAGACATTCCATTTGAGGTGACTCAAGGTCTGGCAGTGTTATAGTTACTTGTTTGAATCTGAATAATCTGTGAGAAAAGTGAATGTATAGTGGTTCTGAGTTCTACAGTACTGAATGTATAAATGAAGACATATTGAAAATGAATTAAATCTAATCATTAACAAAAGGGCCATTGCTGGCTTGTGCTCATATAGCTGAATAAAACTGCTGGAAGGCGGCAGACCATTCTTAAGAGCTTTACAAAGAACAATTGTTTCTCAAGCATTTTTATTTTGTCAGTCACATGAAGAGAAAAGAAAGTTTGGTAGCTGCTAAAGTTTCTGGGATTTATCTTGTATCTTATAACAATGGCAAAATGAGAAAGTAGGCTGAAGAGGATATAGGAAAATACTCACCTGTTAAGATATCTGTCTCATGATAAATGAATTAATTTGTACTTAGATTCACTGCATCAGCTCCATTTCTGTAAGTCCTTTCATCCAAATGTGTACTCCCTAAATGCCATTCAGATTTACTCAATGGATATACAAATGATGTACAGAACATACTGGCATTTCTTTAAAAGTACAAAGCAGCTCTACCTAAATCTGCATGGCAGGAAGTGACTTGTTAATATTCATTGTTCACATGTAGATAACACCTCCACTGAACCAAGTGCTGTCTGTGCACATGTTCTTTGCAGAGGAATTTGGAGTTAGAGCAGCAGCTACTTCTGCCCACAGTCCCCAAAGCAGCACAAAACTGTGAGTTGATGAGAGAGTACAGGTGTTACTGATGCAAAATTTAAGGAATGATTAGAAGATTCCCAAATGACTGGGAAAACAATTACGAAGACCATGAGCCTGCATGCTTAAGGGCATTTAAATTGCCACCAAATAGGTCAGGGAAGATTTACATATGTTATAAGGCTACTCCAGTTGCATTTTCTTCTGTGTTCCACTGAAGCAGTGGATAAAGGACAAGCTGTCTGCCAGAACGGTCGAATAATTTATTTCACAGAAGCATTTGCTTACAGAATTTATTCACTGTATTTACATAAGGTTTTCTCATGGACTCGTAGTGCCCAAGTTAATGGGTCTTTCTAAACATAAAAACACCTGATAAACAATTCTAAATATGCGTAAGAATCCAACCTGAAATTCTCTCCAGCAGCTAGTTATGCTGCATATTTTACTAAATCTCTTTGGAGGTTGTTTCTAGCATTGGTGTTGCTACATGTGACATAAAAGGACACTGTAGGGCTGGTTATCCATCAAACAAATGTCATGGCAGTATCTGTTATGAAATAAAGAAAGAAAACCCAAAGGTTTTACTCACTTAACAATGTAAGTGCAGCAGAGAAATTGAGGAACAAGGGATAGACTCGTGAATTAGAATGATGTACGTTATTTCATCTTTTCTATTGCTTCTAGCATGATCACAGTTGGTGGTCTTAAAATGATGATTTTTTTGTGCATTTAATTTTAAAGGATGAAAACATTCTATTTAATTCCACCAAAGAGAAACACATTTCAGAATTTAACGTTCTATTATTAAACTCTTTCATTTTGAAAATCTTATTTCTTTAAAGATTATTGTGAAGGATAATGTGTTTTATTACAATTCTAAGCTAATGTTATTTGGAACTGTTGTATGAACACTGGTGTAATAACATTTGTTTCACTTGCAGGATTTAGCTAGAGAAAAATGTTATATTCGCTAGATGCTTTATAGCAAGAAATAAGTATTACCAATATTTGCATACTGTATACTGCTAATTGCTGTTGGTTGGTAGCTGGTCCCATTTACAGTACAGATTATGTGCTCAAAGACAGGGAGCACTGATCCATTGCAGAGATGCTGCTTACACTCCAGACTGTTCCAGTCTGTCTCATTATGCTTCAGTTAAACTGTTCTTCATATTTGTCTGAAGGACTGAGATGAAAAGCTCTAAAGAGACTGGAGACTGTTTGCTTTTGGAGAACATCAGCTCTCCTCCAGACTTTGGATCCCTAGAGAGCCATGTTGGGTTGTTAAGAAATCTTTGAACTCGAGGCATTCCAAAACCTTAACTTTCACGCAATCAAAACCTGAAAAATAACCTATTTCTTTAAAGATTATGTGAAGAGTAATGAGTTTTAGTGCAATTCTATATGCATAGTTTAAGTTAGAAGTACTGAGAGAGTAGAAACCGGGTCTTTTCATTATTATTTCATCACCTCTTCCCTACTGGATCCAGACAGGCCAGACGTCAATGAAAGTGGAAACCTTCAATTTTTAAAACCTCAGAGGCTAGATTTGCTTATTATCACCACCAGACCTGTTCACTGCATCCACTGGGTCAAATTTTTCTCGAGTTCTAGTTGCATCTAAAGTGTAATAATGTTAAATATACTCAGACATGGGAGGTTGAAGCTAAGCAGCTAAATTTAGACAATACAACTGCATGTATACTGTCTTTTGAAATGCTTCACAAATTCACTTTACAGATTCTCACATGTAAGGTGTGTCCAAATCATAGCTTTTAGTTTGCCTTTGACATGTCTGCACCGCACTTGAAGAGGAACAAATTTGGACAAAGTGTATGACTTGTCTTTTGGGCCCCTTTAAAGGAGTTTTCTAGCACATACACACTGCCCTACGCCCACCAGTTTCACAAGACTTCTTAGCATTGTAAGAAGAAATAGAAATTTCTTCCCTGTGAGGGTGCTGAGGCGCTGGCACAGGTTGCCCAGAGAAGCTGTGGCTGCCCCATCCCTGGCAGTGTTCAAGGCCAGGTTGGATGGGGCTTGGAGCAGCCTGGTCTAGTGGAAAGTGTCCCTTCCCATGGCAGGGGATTGGAACTGGATGAGCTTTAAAGTCCCTTCCAACCCAAACCAGACTGGGATTCTATTGATTCTGTGAGCTAAATGAGTACCCAGGTGGGTGTTTGTAAGACATGCTGTTTGGTGATATTCCTGCTATCAATCTGCAAAATATCTGCAACAGGATAAGGAAGGTCTTTCATGGCTTTCTGTGATGAAGCCACAGATACTAGGAGGTGGAAAGATACAGCCTTGAGGAGGTGCTGTAGCTCCCAACTATGATATTTATTCTAGTCACACTTGAAAGTGAATAGAGCTGCTATTGTCTTCTCACAAAATGAGTGGGTAAGGGTAGCTCAAAGAATGACCATCAAAGATATTAACATGAACAGTTTTAATATGATTATATTATAAAGGCATGGCTTTACAGGCCTACAGAGATTTCTGTTGTGAGACTGTGGGATCCTAGACTTATCCTGCTATATCCATACCCTGGAAATGAATGGTAAAACGGGTTACTTAGGAAAATAGTGACAGGATAACTTACTATTTATATGCAAGCAGATTGGAACAATCAGAATCTTTTCTGTTCACTTATTTTTTTAGGTATTTCTGGAAGGTTCATTTGTTCCTGATGATCTCTGCTATACTGAGTGATCCAAATTAACTGAAGCTAAAGGAGCCACCTGATGCACACCAAAGGCTCTGCCCAGAGGTAATGATATATATGTATATACTTTGGCTTTCTGTATTTGTGATTTTCTCAGACACTCTGTGTAAGATGTCATACGTCATGAACAGTATTTCGTGTGCTAAAGTTATCGCCATCCCTCTTATAGGTTTGCTAGTTTGCTTTCCAAGTCTGGGAGCATCTCTCAGTTGAATGCTAAAGACCCAAACGCCTTATGAAATGAGTGAGATATTACATACTGTCTGAAAAACATGCTGACAAAGAGGAATTTTGCAGAGAAAGTCTAAAGAACTTGGGACTACTCGTATCCAAATGATGGTATACACTACAATCCACAGTCTAGACAGTGTATTGTAGTGTCTTTTTATCTCTTTTTACCCAGAAATGCTTTTTTTCTAAGCAAAAAAAAATATATACCTAAGGCAGGGACAGTGTATCCATTGATTATTCTTGCACAGTCCTGAAGGGAACAGGTGGTTTGCAGGACACAGACGTAATCAGACCTGCTGAGCTAGATAAGAACTGGTATCTCAGGACTGTAACCCAGGCACTTGTCTAAGAAAGGAAGAAACTTGTGATTAAAGCCCAGATACAAGTGCTGATTAGGCCCTGAAGAAACAGACTCCATCAAAAAATAAGATGAGGTTTTGTTAGACTAGGAGGGAGACAGAGCTGTGTTTTGCCTGCTAACTGCTCAGGGGGGTTAAGAATAAACTGGTTTTGCCTCATAGATTTTCATTTTTCTTCAACTTATAAGTAGGTATATGTTTTTCCTCAATTTTTCTCATTCTATTATAGACACTTACTTCACCATATAAAGAGTTAGGACCTTCATTTGGATGTTGGGAAGATAATAGGTGTTACTATATGTGACAGTTGCCTTTTATCAGTATGAGGGCTTGGACTTGCTTAAGAATAGCAGGAGTTCTGGAAAGGAACGAGGAGCCAATTTACCTTTCCAGATTCCTGGAGTGAAGCCTGATGAAAACATTAAGTGACTGACTTTTCAGGCTGTGCAGTGTCAAGTGCATGTATTTGCTTAAGGTTTGCCAGGAGACCAGATACAGAAACAAGAATTTCTTTAGGTACCTGGTTATCAAAGATGAAACATTTTGTTTAGTTGAGAGGATACAGGATGTCTTGTTACCTAAGAAGCACTAAAAAACATGGCACATTTTCTTATTGTAGCCATCTGATTCCAAGTTCTTGGGTCACACTGAATGTGAATAGGATGTTTTTAATCTTGCCGCGGGTCAGGATTTCAATGCATTAATCTGGATGTGTTTAGGAGAGCTTATGAGAGCACATACTTCATGGCTTTTTAAGGACACTTTTATCAGGTTCTGATTGCTGAAACAGAAATATTGCTTCACCTATTGTATCTGCAATAATCTTCTGTGCTTATTCAGGGAGGGGGAAAGGATCAGTGGAAATTTTCCCACAGTAGTTCATATTCAGAATTAAATCATGGCATAGAGAAAACACAAAAGGTAGCTGTGATTGAGAAAAAAAAAAAAAAGATGGAAATAGGAGGTATATTTACCTAAAAATTTAAGAGCATTTTATTTCTCTTGAACATTAAAGGCATACTATTATTATAGACCTGAACCAAGGGCATGCTTTTATTCTTCTGATCAAAACTACTAAATAGCTAAGGTAACCTGGCAGAATAATTCTTCTGTAAGTTTTGGCACAGGTCCCACTGTTTGCTGAGAAAAGACTTTGGGAATTTAAAACCTGAATAACAATGCTTTGGAAGAGGATTAGAAGAATAATACCTTGAGGTATACTGGGCCTGGAAGGAAGTAAGGGAGGGCTATTGAAGGACTAATAGATTTGAAAGGAAGAAAATAGGAAAGCTATGGATATTATTATTTGATTGGGATAAAGAAAGACTGTAGCCTAAGACTAAGAAGTTCATATATTTGATGCAAGAGAATTTTAATTTGAAAAGGGACAAAGAAAGAATTTGGAAGCATACAGTCAGGATAAAGTGCATACATGGAAAATGTCCCTGTGCATTACTCAGTAGAGTTAGATGACTTCAGTACTCACAAGCAATTAGTTTTGTGTTCATATGATACAGTTGCTCCAAGTCCTCAGTTCTGCACATACTTGACCAAAGTTACTGTATTTTCCTTTTAGCTAAACCCAATTAGATATGGAAAAAATAAAATGCAGGGATTTGATGCTCTTAGCCTGAATTTGTATTCTAGCCAACACTTTCCTTCTCCTTCACAACACACCACACTAGGTTTTAGATATTATATGCAAATGTCTTTAAACAGTGTAACTTCTTTCCCCCTCTGGTGGGAATATGCAGAACTGCAAATGGTATGAAAGTACCTTGGAGCAGATACTTGTCAGTCAAATAGTGCCGGAAACAGACCTTACTTCCTCTTCTAAGCCCTTGTCTCATGTTTTGTTTGTGTTGGCTGTGTTTCTTCTTTATTTCCAGTGTTGCTTTATTCCCATAAAGTTGCTCTGAAAAACTCATGACACCACATAAAAAAAGGTCTATGGTGTGTAACAAGGATAGAACAATCATATGTCATAGAATCCCAGACTGGAACACTGCCAGGGATGGCGCAGCCACAGCTTCTCTGGGCACCCTGTGCCATCACCTCAGCACCCTCACAGGGAAGAACTTCTGCCTAAGAGCTCATCTCAATCTCCCCACCGTCAGGTCAAAGCCATTCCCTCTTGTCCTGTCCCTACAGGCCCTTGTCCAAAGCCCATCTCCAGGTTTCTTGTAGCCCCTTTAGGCACTGCCAGCTGCTCTAAGGTCTTCCTGGAGCCTACTCTTCTCCAGGCTAAACAAGCCCATCACTCTCAGTCTGTCTCCAGAGCAGAGCTGCTCCAGCCCTTGCAGCATCTCTGTGGCTTCAAAGAAGGGGGACAGGTATTTTCACTATTCATCAATGGCTTTGTTTTTAGAGAAGTCCATGGTCCCCTGTCTAAGATAAAGCAAAGATAGCACTGACCTGTGATTAAGCAACAGTCATTTGTCAGGCTAGCTGGCTTCCAACAACTGTCTTAACCAAGGAAGAAGAACCTCAGAGAAGGTTCTTCCCACACTCACAGAACTCATATCCTTGCATTGAGACCCAAAGCCTGCACTGAGCCACAGGGGCAGTGCTTTCTCAATCTTATGGCTGTTCCATAACACTCAGGTACTCTCAGCAAAACAATAGAGGAGGTCAAAGTAGTATCTCTGCAATAAGAAGGTATACAAATTATGCTAGCTGCCTAAGGTGGCTGTAGATACTTCAAACAGATATGAACCAGCCATCCTATCATCTCATGAGTCATAGTAGCATGAAAGAATGAACACTCCTAGGTTGTTTTAATGGGTACTCTTTACGATCTCCATTTATAAGATGATATCCCTGGCCTTCACTTTTAAAATGACTCCGGTAGAAATTTATGCATTTGGCTGTAGTAAGTGCACATATGGATCCATTTTAAAAATCCAACATTTTTTTTCCTTTTATAAGTTTTCACAAAGAGGTACATTAAGAGAAATGTGAAAAGACCCTATTTAACATTGCAGATAATTAGAGGTTCCAGAAAAGAGCAGGTAAGGCTCTGTTCTTATTTTGTTACAATCAAGATTTTAAAGAATTAGGATGTAGACTGAACATCAGAAATACTTGTTTACCTGGAGATCATCTAAAATAATACTACAATAATAGCACTTGGTTTTGCCTATCATCTTTTACAGGACCCATATTCCTTAATAGTTTAAAATTATAAGTAATACAAGAGCAACATTTACATGCAAGGTGAATTTTCAGTTACTGTATTATGTAGAGGTTATGCTGAAATCAGTGTCTACTTCCTTGAATTTTCAAAGTGCTTTGGTTTGCCTGTGTCAAGAAGTAAACATTTGAATCTCATGTGAAACTAAAAGTTAACATTTAATCTTTTTGTTCTGAAAATCAGACCACAGCTCTAGACAGCTCTATCCAGAGTCTTGACAATGAATAATGCTCTATGGATGCCTTGAAAATGAATAATGCTCTATGGATGCCCTAATCACATTGTAGGCTTGTGAAAATCAGTGACAGGACTAAATTTAAGAAAAAAAAACCAAACCCACCTCATCCTCCAGTTCAAACTTAAGATCTTTTTTACTAGTTTGTCTTGTCAGTGTTCCAAAAAAAATTCAGACTAACTTTTAATTGCCTAAAATGTTTCTGTCTGCCTTTGCCTATTTCTGTAGCACTCTGCAATCTTATCTGCTCGTATAGACATTTAGAACTGATCTTAAAAATGGATGTAGTAGTTTAAAAAACATCTTTTTTTTTTTTTCTGAAGGAGAATGGACTAATAGTAAGAACTTCAAATGGGATCTGCTCCATGGCTAAAGAATTGCAATATTTATATTAACACTGTATTTCCAGAGATCTGGCAGCAGAATAGAATTGTGGCAGGAGGGCAAAGAATAGACATACTTCAGAGAAAATTATCATGCAGCAGTAGGTGCTAGGCATAAAAAAAAAGGTAAATGATGTTAAGATAAAGTTAAAAAGAAACACCATTATTGTAAGGTTAAGGATTGGATAATATGTCAGGAAACATTTTGGAAAAGTAATCTAAGGTCAGAGACACTGAATAACAGGAAAAGCTGCTTGAGACAAGTAACTGTAAGTAATAATCAGAAAACTGTAAGTTTTACACTTAAAGAATTACACTTACAGTACTTAAAGAAAACTGTAAGTAGTGAGTAGAATCAAGTAACAGTGAAAACTTAATTCCTCCTTCAGCATCTAGGTTTTTGGAATAGGCCCAGATTTGTCACCCAGTCAAGAGCCTACAGAAAAAGTGGAGGATTTTAAGAGCTAGAAAAAGACCTCCTCCTAGGTAGATTTAATGAATAATAAATTGAGTTGGACACAAGTTTGGTTTTCTTGAAAACTGAAGACCCAAGAGCTTGGTGGCATCTTCATATGTACATAGACAAAAAGCTCATGTAAGAATATCAAGAATATCTGTCTTATTATCTGTATAATAAACTGCACATAAAAGGAGAGTTTTGACGCCCTTTGGTGATGTTGTGAGCACCACTCATTGGGTAAAACAAACAGAAAATGCAGCAAAAAGCAACAGAGAAAATAAGAGAAAGGATGATAACCTGGCCCAGAAAAAGTCAAGCCAGAAAGTAAAAGAACTTCTGAAGACTTCTGCTTGGAAAGAGGGAGCAAAAAAATTACCTCTTGTTGATTGTTTCCTTCTATGGTCAGGTCCATGGTCACTGCAAATAAACAGGACTGCATTAATGAAATACACAATGCTAAATAGGTGTCTTTTCCAAAGGAAAAAGATCACAAAATCTGATTTTTTTACTGGTTTATCTATCAAACAGTAATGATATTTTCCTCAGAAATAGAATAGAATTAATAAAGAATAGAATTAATGGAATAGAATTAATGTAGTTTCTTTTTTCTAATACAACTGACACATCAAAAGCTTCTGCTCTTAGAATAAATGTTCACCCCTGAGAATATATGGGGCTTCAGTGTTTATAAAACCAAAAGCAGTAGTAGAAGAAAAGAAAGAGTATTTCCTGATTGCAAAAATCTCATAGCCAGAGAGAAAAGTCTGAGAGCAGTTAGAAAGCC
>NW_009936171.1:0-8081 GCF_000696875.1 Nestor notabilis | reverse complement strand
CAGGAATGCTGCCCTAATCCAGTGTGAAGATATGAGCATGGCTGTGTAGCTGTACAGCTAGTTCTACTTCAAGCAATACTGCAGTGTATATGTGGTGTAATTATAGAGGCAGAGACAAGGAAGGAGAGGAGTTACAGACTCCTCAGGTGTATTCTGAATAGCTGTGACACATTGCAATTGTGAGCCCTCAGACCATGTTCATCACTTACACGTTGCAGTGCCATGGGCTTCATTTTTTAGGATAGTTAAGGAGAAGGTGGCCTGGAAGTGACCAAGAAACCCTAAAACATTAGGGGATGAAGGATAATCTGAGGCAACAGAAAAAAAAAACCCAGTAAGAACTACAACCCAGTCCTGGATAAAGAAAGAATCACGAACTACTGTGTATTCTTGTGAATGCTATTTGGCATCAATGACCAAGCACTTGGTTTGGTAGTGATGGCCACTCCTGCTCTGGAAGCCAAGAAATCCCTGTCTGCTATAAAATTATTTGGACTCTTAGTCTATGCTAAACGGCATGCTGCTGGACCTGCTTTGCTTGCAGAAGCCAGTTTACATGTATTATTTATGATCAGCAGCAGACTTTATCTCCTCGCTCCCTTTTCTTAACTAGCTTTAAAGTAGCTCAGATATGCCTACAAAAGCTAGAAGCACAGTTGTGCATATATGTATATATATCTCCCTGGTCAAAAGCTATTTCTTTTCCCGTTCTTGGAATAATACCACCATCCCTTTCACAATGGGATGGATTGAAGACTGTGAATTTTGCCTTTCCAATGAAAGTGCTGTGTGCCAGGGCTCTGAGGGCATCCATAGGGTTTGATTGCCCTGACTACCTCACCTGCAACTCCCACTCTCTGCCAATGGTCTTGGGACCTCTCAGGTCCCTGACACCAGGTTCTGTGATGATATAATGAAAATACTGGGTTTAAAGCACTCATCTCTATATATTATTCCTGGCTATGTTTATCAGTGTGTTAGTTTCACCGTTGCAAATGCTGTATCAAGAAAATCCCAAGAGGAATGATTGGGGAATTATGTGTCTCAGACTACTTCTTATTGTGTGAGATAGTGTATTTTCCCCAAATATTTTCCCAGTATTTCCTAATTATGACATGACAAAAATTATTCTGAGCTAGCTAAACATTTGCTTCCTATTTAAGTAAATATTAAAATAGTTCATGGACAACACAAAGCAAACTGTAAACCTATCAAAATATTTGGTGTAAAAAAAGCCAGGATCTCTCCTCTGCTAACACAATTGCTATATTTCCCCTGTGATTTAATGCTGACATATGTAAAGATAGCAATAGATTTGAGTCTTCTGCTTGTTTTTATTTATTTATTCATTTTCCTTTGTTATGTGAGTTCATTCTTTGATATATAGCATGAAGCATCAATAACAAAGTAAAGGAAAATAAATACATTTATAACAATTTTTGTTTAAATATCACCTGTCAACTAAAGGATCACAAAGCACTTTAGAATAAGATATCAAGTGTCTACTGAATACATACTGAAGTTGATGGGAGTCTTACCATAGACTTCCCTGTGCTCTGAATCAAGGCTTAAAGAACTCCGTTAGCAACACAGTGGAAGAAAACACTGTTGAGAAGTAAGAAGTAAAAAGTAGAAGAGACACCTTAAGAAGTTATAAATGCTAAATCAATAATTGAATAATGGAATATGGGAATAGAACTGAAAACTGTTTTCAGGCTGGAATCATGTACTTCAGACACATGTTACCAGTCATCAACGGCAATCATTTAATGAGTTATGCAGAAATGAGTAAATAGATCTGATATTGGAAGACTCCTGAAAGTACTAAATGCAGCATGATACAATAAAGTTAACCTGCTGGTCTTTGGTTTGCCCCTTCATGCATGTATTCATTCATGTGCAAGAGTGGGCAATAAAGCAAAAAAAAAAAAAAAAGAAAAAAAAAGGAATACAAGGCAAATAGAGAAGTTTCTACCTCTTCCACTACATGAAACTCATCATTATTTATTGACCAACTTGAAGAAGAAAAATCACTGTTCCTCTTGGAGAAAATACATTTGATAATTTGAAAAAACATACTTGGAAATATCTGTGAAATATTAAAGACAGCCTGACAAAGAAAGCTTTCTACTCAGCATCCTGTCAGAGTTATCTGATTCAGTGGTCAGATAAGTTTAAAATAATAGCCTTCAGAAACATTCTATTTGGTTTACAGTCATTTCCTTCTTCTTTTTTTTTTTTTTTCCAGCTCTTTAAAAACCGATAACATATTGATATCCTTTAACATCCCACAGCTCAAAACAGTTCCAGGCATTCTATGAAATGGTCCTAATCTATAAATTACGGACTTCTTCCTGCAGATCATTACATCCATGAGTAACTTTATGTACATGAGGGGTTATTCCAGGGATTTGCTGGCACTGTTTTTATCTCCTCCCTTAATCATTCACTGACTGTGTACATCAAAGGCACTCAGGTTACTTTACCTGTCAGTGTAAGGCAAATGCTCAAGTATGAATACTGCATCAGGCTAGTAGTAGCAAGGTGGTTTAGATTTGAGGTTAGAAAGAAAATCTTCCCCGTAAGGGTGCTGAGGCGCTGGCACAGGTTGCCCAGAGAAGCTGTGGCTGGCCCCCTCCCCTCCGTGGTTCTGCCCCATCCCTGGCAGTGTTCAAGGCCAGGTTGGACGGGGCTTGGAGCAACCTGGTCAAGTGGAAGGTGTCACTGCCCATGGCAGGGGGTTGAAACTGGATGAGTTTTAAGGTCCTTTCCAACACAAACCATTCTGATTCTGTGATTCTAAGTTATCAAGATTTGTTAAATGGTGTGTGTGATGTGTAGTGTGGGATGGGTACAACACCTTTAGAAATCAGTTATGTAGTACCAGGGCTATGAAGTGTGACAATTTGCCAAATTTGAGCCTGCTGTCTTGTTGAGAGCTTGTCATTTGCAAATAAGGAGCTTGTAGAGTTGGAGCAAGAAATATAGAGCCAAGAATATCATTTGCGTCTGAATAGGTGAATGTTACAGAGATTCATGGAAAATACTGGCAAAGAATCCACTGTAAGGCTGAATATTGTGATGTCTTTTAAAATTGCTTGGTACTTTGAGTTAATCACAACAGTTCAGTGTTAGCTGTGATAACAATGGAAAACAAGGCTGTGTACCTTAGAGCGATTCAGACAACTTCTTCAAGTCTCATGTCCTAGATGTCCGTCACTGCTGAAGTATGCATTAAGTGAACTCTACTTTGGACCCTAGGTCCTTTGACACTAATGTATAGACCCTCAGGTGGATAGGAATCCCCATGTAAACTGGAGTATCAAATACTGAAAGATGACACAGAACCCAGGAATAGCTGGGCTTGGTCAGACCAAAGGATTCTTCTAATCTAATATTGTGCCTCTGATGAGTGGTGATAGGGCCAGGGTTGCTGGCAGGCATAGGAGATCCAGGAGATAACTGGTTACTACTGCAGTGTCAAATCTCAAATCAAGTTGCTTTTAACTCTAGATTAAAAAGGAAAGTCTTTATAACTGTGGCCAGGCTTTATTGTTAGATATGTGTATTTTCTTCACTCACATGAGGAAAGTGCACTTCAGGACTTCACTTACACTTCACAGGGCCACCTGGGCATTTATTGTCTGACTGATAAGTACAATGACTTTTCTTTGCATTTGGATTCTTCAGGGAGTGGGCTCTAGGTACTACTTTGTTGTTTATATCCTATTAATTGCATTGAGAGCTAGGCAACTAATTAGAAGGTACATGTGTGAAAACCTTTGATAAGGTAGGTCTTTGTCTCTGCAAACAGTTGCTATGCTGTGGTAACATTGCAACAGAGTGAAGATACAACATGGATGGTTTTGTACATAAGTGATGAATCCAAGCTTTTGTCTTGAATGACCTACACAGTACTCTGTGACTTAGTTAAGTTACTCAAGCTCATCAGGACCCAGTTCTTCACTAGCTTTTTTCGGTTACCAATCTGTCTCTTTCTAAGACACAATAGGGTAATATTTTCAAGATGTTTAAAGAAATACAGGATCAGACAATTACAAATTAATAGGTGAAAATAGATGCAGAAAACACTGTATTTTTATACATTTTTCATTTGATTTGTATAAAGTGTGCACATGCATTCTTCTTGATTAGGCAGGGAAACAAAATACTTTCTTGAGGTAATGTACAGTAAAGATCCATTTTCATGATTGTCTAAATATCTTTGTCTCTTTCAGTAACACAGGTCCCTCTATACTGTATTCTAGCATTCCACTAGCCCAGACTGAAAATAAATCTCTCTGGAATTTTCTTTTTGTCTGTTATTTCTAGCTCCAGATAGCAAGGAGAAGTGTATTTTAAGGGACAGTTTGGTTCTTTGGGGGTGATTAAATATATGTCTGCCAAAACACACTTGATCTAAACAGTAATACCCAATGAAGCCTGTGAGACTTTGAGTTTCATTACTGAAGTGAGTCTACACTAAGATGATTTCCTTGCTTCTTACATCTTATTTTCTCATGGTTACACTGGAGAGCAGAACCTGATTTTTTAATAAAATTTACTTAGTATGTAAAATTCCAGATGTGGAATCAATGAAGATGCTCAGACAGTATTTAATGGTGATGATGAGTGACAGATGAGAAATCAGCTCTCTCTTCTAAACCTGGATTAGCTCAATGAAGCCATTGAATTGTAGGTGTTCACTAACTTCAGAAATGCCAAGTAATTGTGAATTAAACAGGGATCAAGAATAAGTTTGTTTAGGGAAAATAAGGCTTTCTAAATAGTCAGCACTAAAGAAAATATTCTCTTAAAAAGCAATTTAAATAGCAGATTTAAAAATGCAACTCATAAGCTTTTGGGGGAAGAACTACCTCAGTGTTTTTTTATCAAAGAACGTACAATACTGTCTGTGTGATTGATGTATTTGAATACTTTGTGAGCTGTGATCCTGGTGGCTGAGCCTTGGCAAGGTGCAGACAGGTTAGTATATATGGGTAGTGAGGTACATACAGAGTATGGATTCTGTCATGGGCAAAATAGCATCAGCTTGAAGAATTTTTACTGTATCTTATTGCCTCAGGGACCCCTGAGGGAGTACAGCCACAGGTGACCTGAGGAGCAGCAGACAGTGTGGGTCACACACAGCTGAGCTTTTGGAGGTCAATAAGTTGCTTACACCAATATTGCAGTCATCTAGAATTGGTTGTGATCAGCCAGGGGCAGCTCATGCCCTTCTCACACACCAGGCACAGCTGCAGCTCCTGCTATTTAAACCAGTTCTGGCCCAGTACACACTTCTAAGCATTAACAGGAACTGACAACTTCATAGTTTGGATTGGTTTTTGAAGTTTAATTAGGAAAGTAATCCCCTACTACAAAATGTCACAGGGTAGCTAAACACCACCATATTAAAAAAATTAAAAAGGGATAATGCTGTGTCCCAAAAGCTGACTGTTTCATACCTGAGGCAAACTGAAAGAGGGGAGATTTAGATTAGATACTAGGAAAATTTCTTCACTATGAGGGTGATGAGGCCCTGGCACAAGTTGAATTCATATTATTCTATGAATTAGTGTCAGAACTCTTCACACAAAGTATAGCTACAGCAGCAAAAAGTCACAGTGACTTGCTAATATTGAGATGTTCTTTGCATCAATGCTTGAAAAGGCATTTAGGTGTGAGTTGTGAGATCCTACCTCTTGGGTACATACAGGTCATGACAGTAAGATAACCATTATATAATCCCAGTCTGGTTTGTGTTGGAAGGCACCTTAAAGCTCATCCAGTTCCAACCCCCTACCACGGGCAGGGACATCTTCCACTAGACCAGGTTGCTCCAAGCCTCATCCAACCTGGCCTTGAACACTGCCAGGGATGGGGCAGCCACAGCTTCTCTGGGCAACCTGTGCCAGCACATCAGCACCTTCACAGGGAACAACTTCTGCCTAAGAGCTCATCTCAGTCTCCCCTCTGGCAGGTTAAAGCCATTCCCCCTTCGCCTGTCCCTACAGGCCCTTGTCAAAAGCCCCTCTCCAGCTTCCTTGTAGGCCTCCTTTATGTATTGTAAGACCACTATAATCTGTTGTTATAGATCTTATTTCTCTTTTTTTTGAGAATGAGAATGGTGGAAGTCACAGCTGCGGCTCAGATGGCAATGTTTACTCTGAAGATTTGGTTACCTTTATTTCTTCCTCATTTCTTTTCTAAAACTGCTACTTGGGGTGCACTGTGCATGGAAAAAGTAAACTTGGACACAAACCCTGAAATCTTAATGAAGACTAAGTGATACAGGGTATTTGTATCACTATAGTCAGTTTAGGTAGAAGAGAGGATACATGGGGACAAAGCTGATTTTGGAGTTTTTAACTTTGGAGTAAAGTCTGCACCATGTACAATCTCAACAAGTTTGCTGCATTTGTGAATATATGAGAGATCTTTTTATTCCAATTAAGATATCTTAAACTTACTGATCCTAAGGTCCTTTTCAAACCTAACTATTCTGTGATTCTATTCCCTGTCCATGACAGGGAGGTAGGAACCAGATGATCTTAAGGTCCTTTCCAACCTTAACTATTCTATGATTCTATATTCTTTACTGTGCTTGGATGAACAGTAACAGCTTCTTTTCTTTTGAAGGCTGCTTCTTTTTTATACTAGGGAAAATAATCTGACACATAACTCATGTAGAGTTCAGCCTGTTGATTACTCATAAAGAGCTTGGAGACGTTAGGATCAAGGTCAGTATGTATAAAGCAACAGCTTGCTGAAATAGTTATTTGAAAAGCCTGAGGTTAAATATATATATAACCAGAATTTTTCTTCTGTGAAATGCCAAGCATATTCTTCTTTATTAACGAAAAACACAATCTTTCTGAATATTAATTTTATCAACTGAGCATATAGGGCTTCCACCCCTGACTTGTTATCCCACTTTCAGATTTACGTAAAGATTTTTACTTTATTTTGCAACATGTGACAATGAATAAACATCCTTATTCGGGATACAGCTTTATGTGAGTTTGAACAACTAATTTTGGTTAACCTCAATTCATTGTTTCTGTGACACCCTTCCATTCAGGGATATTCTTCCATGATGTCCTTTGATCTGTAAAATTAAATATGTCCCTTCCCTTGCTATCTGTATGAAACCTTCTAAAAGTCCTAAGTTTTCTAAACTACACTTATTTCTGCAGTGACATTTTGATTATGAAACATCTTCTGAAGAGAATTCTTGACCAAAGATGACTCTTTTCAAAGACATTTTCCCTCAGTGCTGTACAGGCAGCTGAGATACAGGACTTGGGTATACACAGCTGTATTGTGGTTTAACAGATGACAATGGATGCAAAATAAATTCTTCTATCTTAACACTCAGTGGAAGAGATTTATGCTGAGTTATTTTACCTTCCATTTGCAATGGGTCAAAATAATTCTGCTCAGCTGTACTCAGGAATTCATTAAAACATGGTAAAACCTCCACAAATCTAAGCCCTCAGTAACTTGCTGCTCAGAACACCTCAGTCCAGGTGCTCATATTTCTAGGATAATGATCAAGCCAATATAGTCACAGGATTAATCTTATGTAGCTCCAGCTGTGTAGGAATGAAGGTGCTTATATGCATTTTCACGGGAATAGTTGATAAATATATTTTTTATATCAGTATTAAAGGCCAAAAGAAAATACTATCTTGCCATTATGGCTTTCTTACAGCAGCATATGCCACATACAGGAAACCAGTGCAGGTTTGTGGTTGAACAGATAGCAGAAAAAGAGATGTTTCATTAGGAATTTGAAGATGACACAAAGTTGGGTGGGAGTGTTGATCAGCTGTAGGATAGGAAGGCTCTACAGAGGGATCTGGACAGGCTGGATTGATGGGCTGTGGCCAGTGGCAGGAGGTTCTACAAGGCAAAGTGCCGGGTCCTGCATCTGGGCCACAACAACCCCCTGCAATGTTAGAGGCTTGGAGAAGAGTGGCTGGAAATCTGCTCATGGAAAAGGGCCTGGGGGTGCTGGTTGATGGGGCTGAACATGAGCCAGCTTGTGCCCAGGCAGCCAGAAGGCCAAGACCACC
>NW_009936170.1:380-910 GCF_000696875.1 Nestor notabilis | reverse complement strand
TCTTGGCTTCAGTGGGCAGCATGGGGAAATACACTTGAGTAAATGGGTATATATGTGTAGGAATAATCCCAGTGACGTCCTAAGAAAGGACTAGAAAGGGAGTTGTATTATTCATTACTGTTGTGTGGAGGATACTCTTAGTCTGTGAAAGGAAGCATCAGAGGGATGCAAACTCAAACCCTTCCATACCTGGGAGTATGACAGTCCATATCCAGCACTTGCCCTCAAGCAGTCCCTCTTATGAAGTAAGTGCTTGTGGAAATGTGATGGTGCCAGCACGGCTTAAATCAGACTACCCCTTTGTAATAGCAAGTCTTTAATAACATGTGAACAGGACAATTGCATTGTCTGTGTAGAAATAGCAAGGGCAGGTTTATGGTTTGCAACAGCAGGTGCTTCAGCACCTTTAACACAAGGGAATGGGCAGTATAGTTTGGAGAAACAAATGAACAAAGCAAAACTTGCCTCACATGACGTATGTAAGCTGCACATTCAGCAGTGCTAATACTGATACATCATTAAAATGGCAA
>NW_009936170.1:0-230 GCF_000696875.1 Nestor notabilis | reverse complement strand
TACCTGTGTCTTGCCCTCCACATGGTGTATTATTGACGGTATGTTACTCCACACAGGCAGCACAATTGGACAGGTAATTTGGTTAGCAAAGTGTAACCAGGGCATGTGTCATTTCCAGTCTTAGGACATGTTTTTGCAGTCGTTAATTAAGGCTTTTATTTTCCTTTCTATGTGATAGTAGTGAAAAACTCTAAACAGTGTTTATAAATCATAAATCAAATCCAAGTCCC